>NC_009413.2:945234-1003528 GCF_000002875.2 Leishmania infantum JPCM5 | reverse complement strand
CACCGTGCCTGATGGTATCAGGCAACAAAAAGGCGATGCGGGGTCGGCGGAGACGCAGTACTGTTCTTGCTGCCGTGCTCCTGGCCAGCCCCTCTCGCATTCGTATCAACACTTACACACCCAAGCGCGACACGCGTCAGCGCACATACACCGACATAGAAGTCCCCCCGACGTACACTAAAAAAAACGAGACGAAAGCTGAACAAGATTTTGCGCACTTGTCGCATGCTTCCACCCTGGTGCTCCTGCGCGGCTCCTGGGCAACTGCCGGCTCGTCACGAGAAAAGCGATCGTTGTTGTCATGCAACCCATGCAGCGCAGTCGCGCTTGCAACAAGTGTTGTGGCTCGACAGCCAAAGCGAGGTGAAGAAAATGAGGTTCGCATCAGCGTCCCTCCCTCCCTCTCCACCTTTTCTCTCCGCTTTCTGTCGTACTTCTATGTTTCCCCATTCTCTTGTCTCTCTCTCCCTCTCTTGATCGCCCTGGCGTGCGCATCGGTTAGCCACTGGGCAGCTTGCCTTTTGGTCTCTCTCTGTTGTCTCGTTTCCCTGCACGCACTTGGCGGCTGCGTGCGTGTGTGTGTGTGCGTGCTCGTTTTGCTGCTTGCGTTTTCTGTCTGCCGAGTCGTCATCACTGAAAGCGTCGAGAATCCTGCGGCTTAGCCCTTGCGCCAACCCCCTTCCCCTCCTGATCGCGCCAGCCTAGGCGTGCGTGTTGCTCCTTTCGCCTCGGGCATCGTATTGCCACTACCGCGGCTTTGGTGACACTTCGCCTTTATCAACCTGCACGTTACAGCCTTCCCTATTCTCTACCCGCTTCTCGTGGTTCTCCTTCTATCTGGGGTCGCGGAACTGGTTGTGAAGGACATGCTTCTTGCGCCGTGTGCATCCTTACCCCACACGAACACACGAGGCCTGGTGGTCAGCGATGTCGAGCAAGGAAGAGTTGGCTGCCTTGATGGCGTCCGACGGTGACTTCGAGAAGAAGATCTCGTTGCTCAAGAAGGCGGTTGTCACGGTCACGAAGCAGAAGAAAGAGGTTGAGGCCCGTCAAACCCAGCTGCAGGGAGAGCTGAGCAGCGCGACCCAGCAGCTGGCAGAGGCGCAGCGGGTGAACGCCGCCCTACAGCGCAAAGTGAAGTCTCTTGAAGCGCAGCTAGAACAAGAGCGCAGCAGTGGGTCAGCGTTCGGCCAGAACATGTTGAAGGGCTTGTCCTCAATCATGGGCAACAGTGACAGCACCAACCGTAGTGGCGCTCGCGGTGAACGCGGTTCAGCTAGTGACCAGCTGTCTTTGTCCCCGGCGGATGTAGAGCGACTCATCAGCGAGAATGAGCAGTTGCACCGGCAGATATACACCTTCAAGACGAAACTCGAAGACGCGCAACACTCCAGCGCGAAGGATGCGGAGAAGCTGAAGAGCGATGTTGCACGTCTGCAACGCGAAACGCAGGAGCTGCGCCGTTCCCTTGAGGTAAACACCGCCACCGGCGACCGTCTTCGCGCCGACTACCTCACTGAGCGGGCTTTGGGCGACTTCTGCCGACACTTCTTTGTGGCCACGCTGCTCCGACCGCAGCAGGAACGGGAATCGTTCCTTGCAGGTACCACGGTAGAGGTGCGGTGGCCTGCCAAAGGGCCGTCGTCGAATTCGGCGGCGGCCGCCTTTTCGGACTCTCTGCCGGCAGTGGTGCGCGAGAGTGCTGCCCTCGCCCTGCGGAGTGCCGCCGGTACCGTCAAGACGCTTCTGCGCGGCGTCTCGGTGCTTGCAGTGGTGCTGCAGGAACAGCTGCCGTCGCGGGAGCGGGCAACCGTGAGGGACTTGGAGTGCCTGCGTGATCGGCTCTCCGTATTTCTGGAGGCGCACACGGCGAAGAAAGACAGTCTCATGTATCTCCTTGAGCAGCTGGACACTCAGCTGTCAGCGCTGCAGCACGCCGATGAGGAAGGCTGCTCCGCCCCTGCCTCGGTTGATGCCTTTGTTGAGGCTCAGGGCAATATTGTGCAGCTCGTGCTGGAGTGGGTCGGTCTTCTTCGAACACAGCTCCCGCTCTTCGTAGAGAGCTGTGTCGCAATCCTGCCGCATGGGCACTCCTACACTATGTACACCGCACACGTCAGCGCCGGCACCGGCGATGGCGCTGCTGCGCCACGAAAGACGACGTCCAAGCGCGGCGAATTCGTCGAGGAAGTCACAAGACACGGCTATGCCACTCTGGCGTCCATTGAAGGGTCGCTTACGGCGATGCGCATGCTCATCCAGCGCTCACCCACCGCGTACTACCGCTGCTACAATAATGGAAACCTAGGAGGCGGACCACCAGAACCGCCCACCACGAAGGAAACGCTCAACTTCACCCCCTTGTTGGATGCCACGCAGCCGCCTATGGATCTTTCCTCGCTGCTGGCGCTGCAGCAGTTCTGGTGGGAGGGCTGCACGTCGGTACGTTCTTTGCGCGCGTCGATTCGGGCGCTCAACAGCGGCTTAGTTGATGTGGCGGAGGCCTGCAACAAGAGCGAGATCCGCGACGCTCTGAACTACCTTTGCAAGTGCCTGGAGGCTATAGCGGCAGCTTCGGAGGAGATGAACGGCTCATCGCGATTGGTGCCAGCCGATGCGGATGCGGCCATCGCCGCGCTGGCGCCTTATGCCTTTGCTTCTCGAACGCCTGCCCACGCATCATCGAGTGAAGCGTCGTCGTGGGCGTTTCGTCCCAGAACTGCTATCGCCACGTCGCCAACACTAACGGCGGAGGGCGTGCGCGACGCCGCCTACGCTGACAAATACGAAGAGCTTCTTGTGGCGCTATCGGCTGCCGATCGTGCAGCAGCTAGCTATTACACCCAAATGAACTACTTGTACGTGGAAATGGCCGAAAAAGAAGATGCTCTGCAGACAGCGCTGGAGGCCGTCGCGCATCTGCAGCAACTCATCATCGCAGAACGCGCGGAGGCGAAGCACACGCGCCAAGCCCTACAGAGCCAAATCAGCCTACTGTCGACGCAGCTGGTCGAAATGGCTGGTGCACCGGCCGCACAGTCACCGCAGTAGTGGGACGGCTCTCGGCATTCGCCATCCCATAAAAAAGTTACTCAGCCATCTTCTTCCTTTTTTGCTTTGCTGACATGAGGACACGGCGCACACTTCTGCTCCTTGTCTTTTCCCTTTTCGCTTTCCGTCGTTTGATTGCCTCCCCAACGGTAAACATCAGGCACACCTATAGCGAGGGATTGGAGAAATGCTCGCCACCGTCTCACCCCCTCCTGCCCCTCCCCACGCTTCCCGTGCTCTTGGCCTCACTGCTCCGCTCTCTCGGCTTGTCTCCCGGCTTTAAACGAATGAGTGAGGAACCCTCCCCCCTTGCCCTTGGGCTCTGCGATCCCCCTCCCTCTCTCTGTCACCGACCATTGAAGGACTGCCTCCGTGCCCACCCCCTCCACCACACCTCGCACCTCACGCTCATGCCCACGCAAGTAAATCTTTCAGATCTGCTGGCTCCACTCCACAACCGCTTCCTATTGTATCGTATGCCCACCGTATCGCACGCCTGCTGACGGGGGACACCTCGGCGTAGTATCAGAGTGCAGTACCTAACTCTGCGCGGAAGCTAAGGGCCTGCAGCCTGATTCCAGTTATTCGTTGTGGACTCTTGGTGCCGGCGAACAGGTCTGGGCTGGTGCTGTGCTGAAGAGACTGGCGGCCGTGATCGTGCTTGGACCAGATCAATGAGAATTCTGTCAGTGATTCAAAAAAAAACCCCATACGCGCGCTACTCGCCCGCCACGGGCGCCGGTGACTTCCGCTTCTCTGCGACTAATGAGGCGCAGGGATATAGCGGATATGCGTGCCAAGCAGACATGTGCAAATGAGTCGACTCCAACGATATTGATTAAGGACCCGGATGCCGGTCTTCGACGCCAGCCCGACATCGCCCAAAGCCGCGCTCACGCGACGATAGGAGGCGATGCTCGCCCAGCTGCGCATGGGTGCCTTGACCGTACTTTGGATTCCTGCAGCGGCGGCTGGGTGGCGGCGACAGCATGGAGTGCTGAGGGCGTGCGGCCTACTAGCGCGCTAGCGCTGTGGTGCTTGCGCGCCCGCCAGAGCCTCCGCCCCCGCCTTTGGAAGGCGCGCGGCCTCGGGAGAAGGTGGAGTGCCCCCTGCTGCCTCACACTCACGGCAGCGTCCGGCCTGTCGCGGTGCGTGCGGGCAGGCCAACCAGCCACGCCTCCTCCCTGTGGCATCGTCGGAAAGGGAGCGCGAGTGCAGCGAACCCCCTCCCCGGACAGCAACGTCGTGCTGAAGCAAATCCCAAGGTCGGAAAGTGCGAGCACGCTGCAGCATGCGCTGCCAGCCACAGCTGGCGTGCTGCGCCACATCCAGTCACGGCATGCAGAGGTCAGCCGAGCAGGAGTGATGGGCGAAAGCGGCGCGAAGAGATCCATACCGATCGACGCCGAGGCGCACGCGTGCGCAAGCAGGCGGCACCTCCTCCATCCGACCGGGCCGGCTGATGAGGCACGGATGCCGGAAGCAGGACGAGAACACCCCCGAATGGCACCATCGAGCCCTCCAGGCTCCCATGTGGAGAGCCGCCACGCCATCCTATGGGGTGCCGCGGCTTGAGGCAGCTGAGAGGGAGAAAAGCATGGCATACAGGCAGGTTGTGCCGGGTTTCAGAGGGCCATGACCTGAGGCTGGCCCGCCCCCTCCTTGAACTCTCCCGGCATGCGCCTCGGCCACGCCCTTATTGTCCGCACGACGGGCGCCACCGCTCGCGCCCTCGAGCAGGAGCCCGGGCACGGACCGCGTGGATCAAGGCATGCAGCCCACGCGAGTCTCCGTGTGGCGTCGATGGCGCAGCACGTGTGCGAAGAAGGGACGAAGGACGAAAAGAGCCCGCAAGGCGCATGGCCCGATCCGTCGGCAGGGCGGTTCGCCCTGGCTGGCCAGGGTTTCGCTGTAGCACAGCACACGTAGGTGAGCTGCAGTCTTATGCGTATCTTCACCGGCTTGCGCGTTGTAGATTGATATGTGGGAGACTAAAATCTCTTTCATCAAGCCGCTCTCTACAGCGCTGCACATCTTCCTCCGTTGATGCTCTGCTTTGCATCATGTGCTGTCTGCATCTGTGTCTGCTTCCTGATCCCCTTTGGTACTTTTCTTCCGCTGCGTCTACTTCCATCCTCTGCACTCGCGCATGCGTGCGAATGAAAAAAAAACGTGCACATATGACCGTTGTTGTTCAGATTATATCGCATATCTCCCGTTAGCAACCCCCTTACGCCGTTCTTGGCACGGAGGGAGAGGGAAGCACGTCTGTCTTTCGCTGGTTTGTTAGCTTACATTTGTGTGTGTGTGTGGGTCTGTTTCTTGCCGCCCGCTCTGCTGGCTTCGTGTGCGTCTGCTGCCTTTCCTATTTTCTGTTTGGCATCTCTCACCTCGACCACCCCACCCCCAGTCTCTTCCCCGGCTCCTCTTCTCCGCTGGCAGCCATGTCGATGACAAAGAGCGTCAAACTGGAGAACCCGTATGTGCCCTCCGGGTATCACCTGCGCGTTGCGGTGGATCTTTCCACGTGGAGCTACGCAGCGGTGGAAACGGTGCACCTGCAGCGCTGTCCTGCCTTCCCGGACTGCGACACGATCCAGCTGCATGCAGCCCCGTCGATCGAGGTGACGTCAGTGAAAGGCGCCACTCTGGTACGGCGCGACAACACGGCGCACACGCTTGTGCTGAAGCTGGACGCGGAGACAATGGCGTTGGCAGACCCGACGTTGCAGTTTGAGTTCACGCATGTAATCCAAAAGGAGCTGCGCGGCTTCTACCAGGTGAACTTCAAGCATAATGGAAAGCAGCACCGTATGGCCTCCACGCACTTCGAGCCCGTGTCAGCGCGACTCTTCTATATTTGCCACGACGAGCCGGCGCAGCGCGCGGATTTCACGCTGACCGTGACGCTGCCAAAGTCGGAGGAGCACTACGTCGTCCTTTCTAACGGCCCTCTGACGTCGAAGACTGTGAAAGGGGACACCGTGGTGCACACCTTTCAAACAGTGCCCAGGTGCCCGCCGTACCTGACAGCCTGTGTCGTCGGTGAGCTGGAGCACATCAGCACCGTCGTCAACGGCATCCCGGTCAGCGTGTACGCGACGCTGGGCAAGGTGGGACGGGCGCAGTTTGCCCTCAGCACCACCGTGTTTGCTCTTGAGTTCTTTGAGAAGTTCTTCCAGTGCAAGTACCCGCTACCAAAGCTGGACGTCGTTGCCATTCCCGACTTCCCGATCGGTGGGATGGAGAACTGGGGCTGCATCACGTGCGCTGAGGCGATACTGGTGGACCCGCAGCAGTCAAGCGTGGAGGCGAAGCGCGGCACGTCGAACCTGGTATGCCACGAAGTCTCGCACAACTGGTTTGGTAACCTTGTTGCCATCAACTGGTGGGAGGGTCTGTGGCTCAAGGAGGGCTTTGCGTCGTGGTGTGGCTACCACGCGACGCACGCGTACGCGCCACAGTGGAACGCTCTGGACGCTGCGGCGCTGCAGGTGGTGTCGGCGCTGAACGACGACATATACGAGTACAGTCACCCAGTTGAGGTGCCCATCCACGATCCTGGAGATATTACCCAGATCTTCGACAGCATCAGCTACAACAAGGGCATGGGCCTGGTTTTCATGTTGCAGGCGTTCCTTGGCGATAAGTGGGAATCTGCCGTCGCACACTACATCGGAAAGCACCAGTTCGGGGACACCAAAACGGTGCAACTCTGGGAGGCGCTCGAGGAGTCGTCCAAGCTGCCCATCACCGAGGCCCTCACCAGCTTCACCACGCAGATGGGCTACCCAATGATCCACGTGGCCAGACAGGACGAGAACACCATCGTGGTGACGCAAGAACCATGCCGCTTCGTCACGGCGTCGGCGAAGAGTATGCGGACGTGGTGCGTGCCGCTTGTCGTGGAGGGCATCGACCCTGCCGCTGGGCGTGCGACACCGATGCTGCGCTGCGACAACTCCATGGAGGTGACCCTGCCGGCCGGCATTGCGAAGGGGGCCTTTGCCAACGCCAACCCGCGCCGTACCGGCTTCTACCGCTGCCGGTACGACAACGCTATCTTCGATGCATGGCTCGCCAACTACAGCCAGCTTTCCCCTGCCGATCGCCGCTCCCTCTTTTCCGACACGCTGGCTGCGATTCGGATGGGCTACGATGACATTCCGCGGCTGGCGAGGATCGCGAAGGCCGTTTCGGCGTTCGAGAAGGATATCTATGTGCTGCGAGAGTACATGCAGACCATGGGTACCTTCCTCCGCTCTTTCGACGATGCTTCTCTGACAAAGAGCCTGACCAAGGAGCTGCATGGTTTCCTCATCCCTGTCGCCGAGTCCTTTATAGGAGTCAGCCCGCAGGACGACAGCGCGTCGCTGCGCCGCAACTTTTACCTCGACGCCAGTATCTCCACTCTGCTGAACAGCTGGGAGCCGGCGGAGGTCTCTGCGCACCCGGTGATCCAGTGGGCTCTGCAGCAGGCACAGGACTTCCTCTCCGGGGCAGGTTTCAACGCTGGCACGCTCAGCTCCTGCCTACGTGCCTGGGTTCGCATGGCCGACCCCGCCGACCTTCCAGCGCGCAACGCGCAGCTGTACGCGAAACTGCAGGAGGTGGACGGCAACGAGGAGCTGTGCCGTTCGCTGGTCCTGGCCATGACGAGCGGCGCCTCAGTTGACTTTGCGCTGGACATCATGAAAAAATGCATCGAGAACGACGGCGTCCGCAGCCAATACGGCGGGCAAGTCTTCTGGAGCCTCGCGTCGAATCCAGCGATCTCGGGCGCGGAGGTGTGGCAGGCCTTTCAGAACAACTTCGACGCAGTGAACGCGCAGTGGGGTGGCGGCCAGTTCCGTATCCAGGCTATTGTGGGCTTCCTGGGTGAGGCGCTCTCTGGCGATGCTGCGGCGGACGAGTTCGAGGCTTTCTTCGAGACGCATCCACTTCCTAATGCCCGCCTCGCCATCGGCCGCGCCGCTGAGGAGCTGCGCATTCGTTCGTGGCTGAACAAAAAGTGGAAGGCTTCCCTGCCTCACGTATTCTGCCGTCACTGACTCCATGCGCTCACGAGCCCCAGGGAGGGGAGAGTCGAGGATGTAACTGAACAGAGCGAGAGAATGATGAGGGAGAGGAGGGAGCAAAAGGGGAGGGGCGGGCCGTGAGCTGGAGTAGTAAGCGGACGTACGTGCGTGCCAGCGCGTTTGAGCTGCCTCCTCGCAAATGAGGGTGTCCCTAGTTGATTTTTCCCACTTGCGTGAACACGTCCGCACACACGCCGGGGCAGTCGTGTAGCCGGACTGTGACACGGAATTCTCCACGTCGCCCTCTCTTTGTGTGCTCGCCCTCTCGCGTGCACCTCTCCACCGCGCTCGCATGTGTTCTTCCCCCCTGTCTCCTCGCACCATTTTAGCTCCTCACACAGCGCTCTGATGATCGAAGCATTTCTCGCTTTATTTTTGTTTCCGTACTTGCCCTCGTTCAATCCCCATGGCGGAGGAACACACCCCTCTGTGCGCGGTACCGCAGGGTCCAGTGCACCCCCCACTCTGAGTGGAGAAGCCAAGCAGCCTCTCCCTATCCCCTGCCAATGCCGAGCCACCTCTGGTGGTGACAGGGCCAAGTGCCTACGACGTGAGGGGGAGGCCAGAGTGGTTTGCCGCTACGGATGTCGGCGGTCAGGTCCTGGTCGACGAGGCGGCAGAGAGACTTGCCACAGCGAATACTCTTGTGATATCCGTGTGATGGGCGAAGTGCCAGCGCGACTCGTACGTATCCCATCCCCGTGGGTCACACCCTCTGGTGTGGGGAGCTTGAGTGCCACCCGGAGGCGGATGCCCCAGATGGGGACCGGCACAATGGGTGGCGCGGCTGTGAGGCGGACCTGCGGTGCGGGTGGATGGGCAGGGTTCGAGGCAGGGGCCGCGCTCAGCCGACTGAGTCGGCGCATGGCTGTAACGCGCGTGTGTCTAGCGCTGCTTTGCACCACGCGGATGTGGCCTGCGGCAGTGCCAGTGGGTTGGCGTGCAGCTCATCTCACACGGCCGAAAGGGTGGTCACGTTAGCGGAACAGGACCGTTATTGCATGCGCGCATTTTTGTGTGTTTCGCTCCCGCTCACGTGGATGACCAGAGTCCGACCTTTGTTTTTGTTATTTCGTTGTTGTTTTATGCTTTTTACTGCGTATCAGTATCTACCCCTTATATCAACTTGTGACAACGGCTACACACGTGGCATGCCGTGGGCGTCCGCGCATTCTTTTGCGCTTTTTCAGCTGAGGTGTGCTCTCGCTCGCTATCTCTCTCCCGTTTTTTTTTTTTTTACATATATCATGATTCGTGGTTGTTTGCCGTATTGTGGTTAGTGCGGCATCACTATCATGCTGGAAAGGCGCACCTCTTCGCGTACTCGTGCTCTTATCTGAACCTTCACTACCGCCTCTTCTACACCTCTTTTCCGAGAGTGCGAGAGCTGCGAAACTGCCCAGCGAAGACGCACCTCAAAGAGCTGCAACCAGACCTCAAGAAACGAAATGAAATACCGCCTGCAGGACTTGAATGCTAGAAATGCAAGAAAGCAAAGGGGAGGGAGCAAGCGAGAGCTAAGGAGGAGACATGCCGGCGCGCTGAAACAGGTCATCCTTCTTCGTACTGCGAGGCGGCTCATTCAGCTGTGTTGGCGGGATTAGGAAAGAGGCCGGCTTCCCACCGCCATTCCTTGCCGCTTGTCTGTTCTGCCCCCACTTCATTGCATCTCACCTTGGCCTCTCCCCCCTCTTTGTCCCCCCTCCGTGCAGTTGAAAAGAGCGGCCCTCCCCCGGGTCGCTGCGTATCGCAGCGGCGAGAACTCACGTGAGTCCCGTACGAGAGGAAAAGGGAACGATGGCGACGAAAATAATCAGCGAGGACAAGACAGATGAGACCAGTGTGCGCATGCCCGTTTGTCTTGGATTCATTTGATTCTTCGAACCGCATCATTTGTTGTTTTCCAACCGACGGTGGCTCCACCTGCCTTCTCTCGCTCCCTCTCCTTCTTTCGCGTGCACACGGGCAACCATGTTCGTGCGCCCTTCACGGCCGTACGTGCACGGCACCGGTGCGTGCGTGTTTGCCCACCTGCCCTCCCCCTCTCCCAGCGGCCACGCTTGTCTCATCCCGCCTTCTTTACGTTTTTTTTTTTCAAAGAGACTGCCAGTCGACATGAGAACGGCCACCGTTCTTGGTGCCGGAGAGCTGGGTAAGGCGTGCGCCTGCGCCCTCGCAGCAAACCACAGCGTCGACTCCGTCACCCTTTTGACGCGGGACGCTGCTATGGCGGCACCGGAGAAAGCGAACGCGACGCTGTCTTCGACGTACAGCGGCGATCTAGCGAACTTTTCAGGCGCAGAGGGCAGCTCTACCGGTGCCTCTTCGTCACCCGCTGCACCCTCAAGCATTACCGCAACTCCATGGCCGTCTGTCGTTCACCTGCAGGACTTGAAGCAATTCTGCCGCGACGCCGCATCCGCGATAAACCGCAAGCGGGCCCAGCACCCTCTGTTCTTGTGCACTCCTTGTGCGTCGTACCTGCCTGGGCATGATGCATGGGCGCGCGCCGCGTTCGGGAACGAACACTGCCCAGCGACCCATGATGTACTCACCCGGTGGCGCTCCTCGCCGGCTGCGATTGCGTCGTTGCAATCAGAACCAGCGCCTTCCAATGGATTTGTCGTGGTGTTCACACGAGGCTTCGCCGCTGATGGAGCGGTGCCAGCGCAGCTTGCGGATGCGCTTCTAAACGGTCCCCTCGCAGAAGATGCCAGTTCAGCGGCGCCGGACTCACTATCCGAAATCGAGACGCCGGTGTTGGTGGCGTCGGGCCCGGTGCTGGCGAAGGAGTGGTCTCTGCAGTCGACGCCGCTGGCATCGAGCGGGGCATCTGCGACTCTTTCTTCGCTCATTTCATCCAGACCCCCAAGCGCACTGCCGGTGGCTGCCGGCGCAGACGGTGGTGCCGGCGAAGGTGGAACGAGGGCGGCACTTTCGTCTGCGTCAGGCAGGGAGCTTCCTCATGCCTTTTCCGGCGTGGCGCTCACATTCGCCGCATGGACACCATCCATTGCCGCTGATGCCGGCCGGCAAGAGGCGCTCGCAGATCAGCTTCGCATCTTTTTTCCTCGCGAGTCCGTCACCTACTTGACCGCCCCTGACGCAGCCGCCATCCTGGCCATTGTGAATGGCTGCGTGCCGCTCTGCTCTTTCGGAGCTGGCTTGGTGAGTAGCGTGTACACGGGCACGAGCGTGACGTCCCTGGCCGCCTACGCCCAGCACGCCGTCGCGGCCACAGAGCAACTCGTGAACAAGCTCTTGGGCCATGCAGCCGGCACGCCGCTGCCGCTGCCAGCCGTGTCCACGCTCTGGTGTGCCTGCACGTGTCTTGTATCGCGCGAATTTGCTCTTGGCCGCAAGCTGGACTTCTACTTCCGCAAGCAAGATGCCGCTGAGGCGATCTTCCGTGGCCACGAGCACCACCTCTTCGCGGCGACAGTCGACGGTCTTCACGAGCGCATGCAGACTAGTGGCGTTGCCAGCCCATTCTACGAGGTGCTCATGGACACCTACAACACCATGATTCGCGCGTCACGGGCAGGCGAGGGGCTGGTGAAGGAGGGCTACTACGGCTATCGCGATACGCTCGGTGAGGACAGTGGCGAGCTGCTGCGGCAGGTCACGGGCGTGGATGAGGCGATGCTCTCCGGCGACGAGGCGCGCTTCACGGAAGCCAAGGAGCGCATAATGAAGGCATTCGCCGGCTCGACCTTTTGAGCAGGTCGCTATAAGTGCAATAAGAGGAGGGCGAGAGCAGAGCAAGAGGGAGCAGAAAAAACGGAGGTCGTGCAAATAGCTGAAAGGGCAGCAGTGTGCGTCTCCCTCCATTCCATTGATCTGCATACATTCTGCTCGATTGCGAAAGGGTGCGGAGGGGGAGCGGGGAGGACACCCCTCTCCGTGCGTGGCATCGCAGGGCGCAGTACACCCCTCCCCCTCCCCACGCTCTGTGTGGGGGAAGCTATGCAGCCCCCACCCCCCTATCCCTGCCAACGCCGAGCCACTTCAGGTGGTGAAAACTTCACGCACCTCGGACATGGCGGAGGGCGGGAGGGTCAGAGCGATGTACCGCCACGCATGCCGGCGGTCAGGCTGTGGACATTGTTGCGCTGGAGAGGCCAGCGACGGTGCGCACGCTTCTGCCATCCATGCGATAGGCGACGTGTCCGCGTGACTCGAACGTATCCCACACGGCCCCCGCACTGCCTGCTGGTGGAGGCACAGCCTGCGCGACCGCGAGGAGATGCACTGGGTGGCGACCAGCACAATGGGTGGCGCGGCTGTGCGGCGGAAGGGGGAGAGTAGAGTTTTGCGTAGGGGCGGTGCTGGGATGACTGAGTCGGCGCATTGCTGTAACACGTTTGTCTAGCGCTGCCTCGCCCCACGCGGATGGGGCCTGTGACAGGCCCTGAGGTGAGCTGAGTGGGGTCTCACTCATGCTGTGCGGCAGAGATGGCGGGCACCTTGACGGAAAGGAAGCTGTGCGTATGTGGTCTGCGGCGCGCGAGCGTAGCGTAACCGCCTCGAGTTCAACGCAGTCGTTGTCGGAGTTGATGAGTATGCGCATTCTGCCGTGTAAATGTCGTAAAAACAGGCACCGAATATCTTTGCACTCCCCCCGACTTCACCGCCTGCACCTTTCTGTTGTCTCTTTTCGTTTTCTGTGCTCACTACTTGACGCCACATCACGCCAGTACGCCACTGTGCTCCTTCCTCCTACCGACACAGCCGACAGAGAGAAGATACGATCTATATAGAAGGAAAGGAAAGCATTCTCAGGAAAGGTGGGAGCAGGACACGTGACAGAACTTGGTAGAACTTCCTTTGAGCGATGATGCATGCCAGGACGTGCAGACGTGCTCCCTGAGTCTCTCTCCTTTTGTGTCCGTGCGACGGAACTGAGGGGGGATCGTCTTTTTACGTGCATGCGTAGAGCAGATCAGCACTGCATCGAGCCCCACGCAACCACATGCCATTGCACCATTCCATGAGTACCACTTCCTCACCCGACGCGGCCTCGTGTGATGTGGAGAAGGAAAGGAAGTGCATCTCCCCCGTGACGCGGACGGGTAAGTCGTTCGTGGAGTGCGCTCTCATCGACCTCCCAGAAAAGTACAGCAGCGCCTTTCCTTACCTGCGAGGTGCTCGACTTTTCTTCTTTGACGTGGTGAGTAAGCTCAACCGTATCGGTGCCCGCGACAAGCGTGTCGTCTTTGTTACAGACTACACGATCGGTGTAGCCTCGAAGCGGGGGCGCGTCTCGCGGTGCGCCAAAGTCGAGGACATTTCGGAACTTATCTGCGATGCACAGGCGCGTGCCCTTGGCGTCCGCATGCGGAGTCGCCCCTTCGCCATTGCACCCAAGGACTTCCCTCGCCGGAACTGCTTCCACGAGATGCCGGTGGACCTCTTGCTGCACGCGACCTCTTCTGCACAGTATGAGGCACTCATAAACGTGTTGAGCTTCGTGCATCATACCTCCACCCACGAGGCGCTGCTGTGCCGCTCGCTCAAGCAGTACGAGACGTGGAAGGCGTCACTGGTTTTGGCGCCTGACGGATCGCGTGTGAAGAAGGCAATGCAGTATTATGCCATACCCGTGCCCCCGTCGGAGGGGAGCACTGGCGCCGCCACGCTAAGTGCTACTCGATCGCAGGAGACAAGTGCAAGCCTATGGGCTGTTCGTGCACCGAGGCAAGCTGCCCTCCTCTCTGCAGGTGACTCAGCGTCACGCTTCACGAGCGCACCGGATGTGTCTGCCGCAGTGCCGACGCTGCGACACTGGTCCTCGCTGGGTGCCAGCTCTTCTTTCACTCCCTCTGGCGTTGGCGGTCATCGGACGGCGCTGGAATTGTCGCCGTTCAGCCTCAGCCCATCGCCGACGCCTCCGCTAGTCGGGTTCTCAAGGGATATGGTGACCGTGCCGACCTCTGCAACGCGTCGTGGTGGCAACCCGCTGCTGAAGGCTGACAGAAAGGTCCCCAATACGTCGTCTAAAAAAAAGCAGGGTAACAACGAGGGTGCAGCTTCGGACCAAGCCTTGACAAGACCGCCGCGGCGGAGTCTCCGAGCTAGGCTTCTGTAGTTTTCACCTCTGGCAGCCTGGAGCGGCTGACTGTAGCGGCGGCGAGGGGCGGAACGACGATGAGGAGCCTCGCAGCGAGGCTCAAGAGGCGGCAGCTCCGCGACGCTGAGCTTTGTCGCCACCGGCCCTCGGAGAAGCGCGAGCTGGACGGCCCCATGCGTTACCTCGGTTCCTTCGCGCCAGCCAGCGACAGCTGTCACCTGATGAACGGCACCGGAAATACATCGATTTTCTCTGCCTCTCCCAGCGGCGGCTAGACTCTCGGCGAGGCGCGACGGATCGAGAGAGAGGTAGCAGCAGCGTCTCGATAGGCAGTGCTTCAGCTCCGTGATGCGCCGCGGCGCCACTGGCAGTCCAAGGAAACGGTGCAGGCCTATTAAGAGGAGCTGCTGGAACGCCGCTGACGCAGCTGCGCGCGTATCAGTATCCCAGATCCACTAACCACACCTTTCGACGGAGCGGATGCTGCACCGCGTTCAGCATCGGCTCGATCTGAGCGAGCGTGCTCGAGCGCGATCGCCGACGCGCACTGACGCCTTCATTACCGTCCCCCGTGAGTTAATCGATGCCTTCGTGGATGATTAGGGTCGCAACCAAGATGAAATCGCCCACTTTCGGCTTCAGCTCCAGGAAGACAGGGTGAGAGCGGCCCTGACCGGTGCGGCGTTGACTTTCCACGTTTTCTTCTCTCTTCGCTCTCTTCGTGGTTTTGCAGCTGTTCTTATGTGATTGCCCGTACAGAACGAGAAGAATGGTGTGAGGGCGGTCGTTCGTCAGCCTCTCCCCCTCCCCCTATCTACCGACGACAGATGTGCCATAGCCCCTCCCATTCTCTAGCCATGGCGCGCTGTTCTTTGATGTGCTTTCTTCTTTTCCTTTGCGTTTTACTTCCTCTCCGGCGAGAGAGGAGGAGGGGGAGGGCGGTGCGCTGCGGCCCTTCTTTCTTCCCGCTTCTCTTATACATGTGCAATCTTATTAACTTTTCAATGCGCTTGTATCTCTCTCTCTCTCTCTGTGTGCCTATGAACGTGCGTATACGTTCGCGCGTGCGTGTGCGTGTGTGTGTGTGTGTGTGTCTGCCCTTTGTGGTATACTTCCTGTATGTATTTTCTTTGCATTCTCATCGTTTTTCGCGGCTGGATCACGGTGGTGTTGACATAGGTGATCCGGGCAGTGAGCTGTGCACTGGTATGTCTGCAGCGTCTCTTCGCGTTCTTTTTCTCTCATAGCCGGCCCCTTTTTGTGTTTGTTGTCTTGGGTCTTTGTGGAACCCTGACGACGAGTGGACACCTCTCAGTGCGTGGTATCTCAGGAGTCAGTACACCCAACTCTGTGTGGGGAAGCTAAGCAGCCTTCCCCCCTCCTCCTACCCCCGCCAATGCCGAACCACCTCTGGTGGTGACAGGGCCAAGTGCCTGCGATGTGGGAAGGCGAGGCCGATTCAGCGCTACTGACGTCGATGGTCAGGTCCTGGTTGGCGTGGCGTTGGAGCGACCTGCGTCGATGAACTCGTCTGTGCCATCCATGTGATGCGCGAAGTGCCAGCGCGACTCGTACGTATCCCACCCCCGGGCCTCACACTGCCCCACTGGTGTGGGGCGCCCGGGCCACGTTGAAAGATGCACTGGGCGGCGACCCGCGATGCGGATGGATAGGCAGGGTTCGAGGCAGGGGCCGCGCTCAGCCGACTGAGTCGGCGCATGGCTGTAACGCGCGTGTGTCTAGCGCTGCTTTGCACCACGCGGATGTGGCCTGCGGCAGTGCCAGTGGGTTGGCGTGCAGCTCATCTCACACGGCCAAAAGGGTGGTCACGTTAAAGGAATAGCTTATATATTTTTTCCTCTTCCGTTCTTGTCTTGCGGCTTGAATAGCTATCTACACCCTGTCAGGCTTTCTCTTTCTCCCCCTATGCTCCTTCTGCTCCACCCTTCTTGTGTGCTGATGCAAGCGTCTCGCTGATTGGCGAAGAGGGTCCATCGTCGTCACCACCGATCAGCGTGGGACGTGAGGAGGATGGAAGGGACGAGCACACAACAGAGCGACCGGGCAAGGGGGGTGAGCGTTGACGCCATGCACGTCTGCACGTGCGTGTATGTGCGTGGAGGGGACAAGCAAGCACGTGCAGTGCAGAAAGAAAGACAACCGAGGCAAAAATCGAGATGCCGTGATAGATCACCGCACCGAATGCGTGGATGCTGTGCCGCGGTTCCAAACAACAAAAAGTGGAAGGGCCGCGGCATGTGTTGAGCAGACATGGAGCTCGTGTGTGTGTGTGTGTAGCGCCTAGAGATTCATCGCGGCACCTTAGTGTTCTGTTACTTTGCCTGGTGTGCTCCACTCGAAATGGTGAGAGCGTTAGGAGAGGGGTGGGGGCGCGATGGGCCGATTGACCTCCTGTCTCTCCCATCGACGTGAGCGCAGGACAGAGGAGGCAGGGAAATAGACAGCGCTTTTGGGATCAAGCAGACGGTGGCCCCAGGCAGTGAAGTGTGCCACACTGCGAGGCAGCTAGCACATCTGTCGACGACGCTTACATCCTCGCACACGCCGTTTTTGGATTGACCCACTCCTCACACGCGCATACACAATCCGTGTCTCTCCATCATATTCCACGTGTGCTGCCCTGTCCCTTTCTGGAGTGGCTCTCTCGCGCCAGGATATCACAGACCACGCCTTCCCTTTCTGCCTCTCTACCCAAGCATACAGAGTAGCACACACACATATATATATATATGGTCCGGATTACGGTGGAGCTGCTCCGTCGCCGCGCGGAGCACAACGAGGGCTGCCTCTCGAACCTGAAAGAGATCGCTCTTCATCAGCAGGATATTGAAAAGATCGATCTCATCGGCGACGCATGCCGCCAGCTGGAGATTATCTACCTCTGCAACAACTATATCAGCCACATCGAAGGACTACGGCACCTGAAGTGGCTGAAGTACCTCAACCTCGCCGTGAACAATATTACGGTAATTGACGGGCTTCAAGGGTGCGAGGCGCTGGAACGGCTGGACCTCACGCTGAACTTCATTGCGGATCCGACATCGGTGCAGACACTGCTCGCGAATCCGTTTCTGGAGTCGCTACACCTGACAGGCAACCCATGCACGAAGACGGAGGGTTACCGCGCCTATGTCATTCACTCATTGCCTCAGTTGAAGGAGCTGGACGGCGATGAGATCATCAGAGCGGAGCGCATCATGGCGCGACAGGCGGAGGACGTGGTGATTGAGGTGGCCGAGGAGGAGGCGATGAAGGTGCGCGAGGCGGAGCGCATCAAGCAAGAGATGCTAGCAAAGGGAATAGATCCGTTTCCGCCCAAGTACAACGACAAGGGCGAGCGTGTGTACGGGCACACACCGGAGGAGCGTCTGCAGATGTTGCACGAGCAGCAGCAGATGGAGCGGAAGAAAAGGGAAGAGCAGTCGACCCCGCAGCCCGGCAGCATCGCTGCTCTCCATCAGGAACTGAAGAGGCAGCAACAGCCGTCAAAGCGTCTGACCGCCGAGGAGGAGCGCAGCAAGTTTGGTCGTCTACTGCTGCGCAACGAACCCCGCGTGCCTTTCCACGTGAACCAGGACGACGCTGCGGAGTTCGTGCTCACCGTGGAGCCTGGCAAGTTCATCTCCACCACGCTGCTCTCTGTGCAGGTAGAGGTTGATGTGGTGCGGGTTTTCATCAAGGGGAAGCTGCTCCAGGTGCCGGCCGAGGACGAGCTTGCGGCGGACGCGGCGCAGGTGCAGCGCTCTACCACGACCGGACAGCTAAAGGTGACGGTGCCGTACGCACCGGAGGTGCAGGAACGACGGGGCGGCGCGCATGCGCGCCTCAGAGGGCTGCGCGAGGTGACCGAAAAGGCTTCCAACGCAACCGGGACGAGTGCGGCGAGCACAACCCCACCGCCTACAGCTTTTCCTCCAAAGGCGGCTAGACCACCCACCCGCTCCACACTCCTGGAGATCGAGAGTCGCATGGGCGGTAGCTCATCACCATCCCTATCGATCAATCAGACAGGGACAACAGGCACCCTCAACAGCAGTGGTAAGGACACCACCACGGCGAGCAGTAGCATCGTAAAATCTGTGGCGGACATCTCGCCTGTGCCGTCTACCATGAAAGTTTCCGCAGATGCGGCTACATTGGCGTCGCAGCTCATTACCGCAGTGCTGGCTCCGACCACTGCGGCATCGAGTCACTGAAGCGACTTGGGTCAAGAAACACCCGCAACACCGAGGACGGCACAGAGAGAGTGTGCGCACATTGGTTGGCGGCACAGACGGGAATTCACCGGGCTTACCCCAAGCCCATAGAGACAGGCGTGCTTCTTGGCACTATTGTGCTCTTAGCCCTGCTGTTACAGATGATGTACATAGTGCTTTGTGGCGTGGTTCAAGAATGCAACGCAAAGGATGTAGGGAGCGTGGGGCGCGTGGGCCACCCACGGTACATCGCGTTGTGTGTGCCTGTGTGTGCGTGCCGTAACAGTGCAGAATAGGACATGGATAATGGGCGAGAGACCTTCGCATCTTCTGAGAACTGTTTTTCTCGTCGGCCGTGATGCCGTGCGTAGCGACGTCTCGTACGAGAAGGGGGCTTGGTGCCGGATAGTTTTTTTTTTTTCGTTCTTTGTCGCCGATTCGTTCTCTATCTATGTCTTACTCGAAGAGCTGTCATCGCTCTTCGCGGCCACGACGCACGTCTCTTTAGCTTGTCTGCGTGGCCGTGCACTCCTTCACTGTTCTCTTTCTCACCTTTTCGTCCTGCTGTCCGTTTGCGCAGCGTAGCGACTCATTAGCACGAGCGACAAGACACAACGCCCACAAGGGCAGCGCTGTCTTTCTGCACGCTGCATGTGCCGTCACTTCTTCTCTGCGGTGCATTGAAGCCTCGAGAGCAATCTCTCCTACTGCGCGTACGTGTGCTTGTGCATGCCCGTGTGCTTAGAGGGGGAGGGGGAGGAGATGCTCATCGGACGCTGCACTCCGGACACATCTTCGTGCTACATGGCTGGCAAAATGCATCCTTGCCGTTGCTCAACGGATGGCGCGCTATTTCCTGCGTGCTTTCCTCTTTCGCCTCGCCGCACCGCACTACTCTCTTCCTCACGCCTTTGCACCACTGTCCCCCTCCCCTTCCCCTCTCTCGCATTTGGTTCCACACACCGTTGCCCTTGCTTCATCCTCTCCACCGTCATCTACGCTGCGCGCTTCCATCTTCCTTTCTTCTCCTCCGCTGTGTGTCATAGCTCTTGGTGGCGTCTGTGTACCCGCGTGACTCTCTCTACATCTCCTCCTTCCTCCGCCTCTCTTTTCCGAAAAATTTGCATTCACATTACAGGGCCTCCACAACAAACCGCGATTGCGCTTCAGCTCCTTCTTTCAACGCCTATTCACAATCCTTTGGTGCCCGGTGTTGATTTCTTCTCTCAACCATTCCCCACCCCCACTCGGCCTCGCCCTCTCCCGCCTGTGTGCGCGGTGCTTGCCCATCTACACGCTTCTCATATTGCGCACTCACACTCGCACTCGCACTTGCTCTCTCTGTGCCGGCGTTGTTCTGTCGGCTCTTTATTATTATATATATCGTTGTAGCTGGCTCGCGCTGCACTCACATTCAGGGAAGGCAATCGTTCCCAGTGCGGTTCTCGTTTTTTTTTTGCTTGATAGCGAGTGTGTCTGTGTGCTTGACAGCACCTCCTCTGTATTTCCTTTTTTTTTTCGTGTTTGTTATCGCGGTTTTATCCGCGCGATTGGGCTGCCGCTTGGCACCTTCGTTGCCTTTTCCGTTGTCTCCTCCCCCCGCTTCACTTTGCCTTTACGTGCCTCGTTCGCGCCCTTTGCATGGGCGTGCAAGTGAGCTAGGCGGGTCCACCTCCAGCGCCAGTCGAACGCAGAGCTCACCGCGTTCGCACGCTCAACAGCACCGTGAGCGGCCACCCTGAACTTTTTTTTTGCTGGCGTCTGTGCAACCCGCGTCCTTTTCCGTTGTTTTATTTGTACCTTCCCGCCATTGACGTTTTATACCCCACCGTCTCCTCTCCTTGTTGCTCGCCACACATCGACCCTTCCCCTCCCCCTCACATACTCGCGCAGCAAAGACTCAGAGTCATGGACCAGTTGATCAGCGTGATCAATGAGCTTCATGACGCCTTCGCCGGCGTCAAGATGAACATCAAACTCAACCTCCCTCAGATCGCTGTCGTCGGTAGTCAGAGTTGTGGCAAGAGCTCTGTGCTGGAGTCGATCGTCGGCAAGGACTTTTTGCCGCGCGGATCCGGCATTGTCACACGCTGCCCTCTCGTGCTGCAGCTCGTTCAGCTGCCCAAGTCAAACGAGGAGGAGTGGGGCGAGTTCCTGCACATCCCCAACAAGAAGTTCTATGACTTCAACGAGATCCAAAACGAAATCACACGCCGCACGATCGAAATGGCCGGCCCGTCCGCGATCACGGATAAGCCGATCAGCCTCAAGGTTTACTCGAACACGGTGCTGAACCTGACTCTCGTGGACTTGCCTGGTCTGGTGATGAACGCCGTTGGCGATCAGCCAAAGGACATTGACCGCCAGATCAAGGATATGGTGACGCGCTACGTGTCGCCCAAGAACACGATCATTCTGGCTATTTCTCCTGCCAACACCGATCTTGCCACGAGCCAGTCGCTGCGCCTGGCAAAGCAGCTGGACCCCGAGGGTGTGCGCACGGTCGGTGTGCTCACCAAGATCGACTTGATGGACAAGGGCACGGACTGCTTTGACGTACTGCAGAACAAGGTCCTACAACTCCGCCACGGCTTCGTCGGCGTTGTGTGCCGTAGTCAGCAGGATATCAACGATCGCAAGTCGATGGAGGCTGCCCGGCGGAGCGAGTACGAGTTCTTTGCAAACTCGCCCATCTACTCCCCCATCGCAGAGGAGGCCGGCACCGCCTACCTTAGCAAGAAACTGAACTTCTTGCTACTGGAGCACATCAAAGCCGTTATTCCAGACCTGAAGCGCCACGTGGACCAGCTGATGGAAGCCACCAAGAAGCAGATGGAGAAGCTGGGCATGTTTGAGCAGGATATCACCGAGCCCACTGCACAGCTGCTGTATCTCATCAAGCTTTTCAGCGACACGCTGAATCAGACGATTGATGGTGGTATCACGGATGCCACGAAGGAGCTGCTTGGTGGGGCGCGTCTGGACTACATCTTCCACGAGTGCTTTGCCACCTACGTGACCAGCCTGAGCGCCACGAAAGATCTCACAGACGACTACATCCGCATCAACACGCGTAACATGGCCGGTATGCACGCCACTCTGTTTCCCTCCGACCAGGTGTTTGTCGCCTTGTCGAAGCAGCAGATCACCCGTCTCGAGGAGCCGTGCATCAAGTGCGTCACCTTCGTCTACGAGGAGCTGACCAAGATCGTCGAAATCTGCGCTGGCAAGGTGGACCGCTATCCGAACCTGAAGGACGCTATCATTTCGATCTGCAAGAAGATGCTGCTCGACTACCGGCTGCCGACCTCGACGCACGTGCGCACCATCATTAAAGCCGAGCGCGGCTTCATTAACGTGAAGCATCCTATGATGGACGAGTTGGCGCAGCGCGCGTTCGCGAATATCTACGGCACCACGAACGGAGATGCATCCTCGCCGCCGCGGAATTCGAGTGACCCGAACGCCTCAGCGGCTGGCGGTACACAGGCGGATCCGAAGCAGAGCGGCAGGGACATCAAGAGGGACGACAGGAAGGACGACAAGAGGGGCGGCAGGGATGAAAAGAGGCCGGAGAAGTCGAGGGATCAGGGCAATGCCGACAATGTCATGAGCCCCGGAAGCAAGTCCGACATGAACGATGTGCCGTCGCGCATTATGCTAGGCAAAAACATGACGATGCACGAGCAGTACATGAACAGCGCCATTCGCGAGATGGTGGAGGGCTATTTTTCGATTGTGAAGGGCAACGTCGCCGATCAGGTACCCAAGGCCATTACGCTGCTTATGATCACTCGTCTGCGAGAAGAAGTCTATGCGCGCCTGGTGAGTGAGCTGTACTCGGACAAGACAGCCAAGGCACTGCTCTCCGAGCCCCCAGGCATTGCAACGCAGCGCAAGGCGGCCAAAGAGATGCTCGAGGCCCTCACCAAGGCACAGAATGCTCTCAACAGCGTGCGCGACTACCAGCTCACCAAGGAACCGTCCTCGTCCATGCAAGCCGGCGCCTAATTTCCTCTACAGAGCCTCCCCCTCGCCAGTCGCCCCGTTGTCTTCGTGAACAGATGACAAGGATAGGGACGCTGTTCCGGTGAGCTTCGATGAATGCGCGAAAGACACGCGTGCACACGTACCCGTTCCGCTCATACATACATACACACACACGCACGCGCATGGGAATCACTCTGCGTGCATGCACATGACTATGCGCATGCTACTCGTGATCCATCTCTTTCTCTGTATTTTCCCGACTTTCCTTTTTCGTTGTTGTTGCTCTTCTCGTTGCCCTCTTCGCTCCTTTCTTTTTGATTGTATTGGACCCTCTCTCCTTTTACTCGATAACCTTTTTGCTGTGATGCAACTTGTTGTCACTGTGCTGTTGCACATGCGCGCCCCTCCTCTCCTCGCCCTCCCTCTCCCCTTTCTCTCCCATACCATCGCTGCCGCTGCTGTGCTGCTCATATCTCGATTTGCATGCATGCCAGATGATGTGCTGGCGATCTCCCACCTTCCGTGCATTGTGCCCTTTTTTCTTCTTTTTCTGTTGGTGCTGTTCACATCACGCTTAAAATGGGGATCGGGTGAAGGGTAGGAGGGAAAAAAAGAAACAAAGAATCGTTCACATGGAGCGTCTGCACACATCGCACTGCATCCGGATGATTGAGAAGGAGAGAGAGACACAGAGAGAGGGAAGGACGGCAAAGGCGTGTGATGCACCGATGCGGTTGTGGCTGTGAGCACTTGCTCGTTCTTTTTTCCTCATTTTCCGTCTTGTTCCCTTCTTTTGTTCTCGCTCTCTTTTTCCTTTCCGCTTCTCTCTGACTATGTGATGCCCTTCTTGCCGCATTCTGCACCTCCGTCTCCCACACATGCGCCCAGGGACACCACAAGCAGATGCTCTCGCCTTTCGCTGCTTCTATGCTAGCACCCCTTGGGCTGGTCTCTCTCGTTCTCCTTCCTTTTGGAATGGGTGCATGGTGGTGGTGGTGTGGATACTCCATCCGAATTTTGTTAGAGTTTTCGTGCGCGTTCGCTTGATGTGCGCACCCGACGTTCCCTCGCTTCGTATCTTCGCGCAGACAGGGGGAGAGACACGTTTGCCGGCATCGATGTAGATGTGCGTTCTGCACGTGTGAGCGTATGGATGGGAGGGCAGAGGACACAGAAAAGGGAGAGCACGGCGCGTGTAGCCGACAAGGAGGGAGAAGACACACCGATACAAGGGTGAGGTCGGCGTGCCCGCGTCTGTGCTCAGTCAAAGGCGGAGCAGCCTGGCGTCGAAAGGTGTGGGAGGAGCTGATGCTGCTCTCTGTCCGCGTTTGGGGATGAGGGAGGGGGGAGCGCTTCGGGTGCTCCTGCCCCTCTGCCCCTGGCTGATGTTTGCTTCTCAGTCGTGTAGTTCGCACCACACTGATTTTTCTCCTTGTTCTCGAGTTTTCCCATTATGGTTCGTGCTTGCTTTTCGCGCAGTATTGCCGTGCTGCGGTGTCGCCTCTGTTTTTGGTTTCTCTTGCTTTCTCCCTTGCCGTGTCTTGTCTTTTTGTCGGTTTTTCGCTGTCGTTGTCACTACGGTTATGGATGCTCGGCTCGCTGAGCGAGTGAGTGAGGGAGGGGGAGGAAAGGGAAGGGAGGAGGGAGGCAGAGCGACTCTTCCCCGCAAAAAAAAGGCAAAACAGCGACAAAAAAAGGAAAACCGAGAAGAGAGAAAGGCGACGCGCAAAACAAAGAAGGTGGAATGTAGTTGTAAAAGGAAGGGAGGTGCTGATGGTGATGGTGCTCATTGTGGCGGCTTCGTTAGTTGGGTCCTCTGTTGTTCCCTTTCTGTTGTTTTACCCTGCAGGGTGACCCCCTCCCCCTCCCCTTTTCTTCTCGCGTCTTCCCTCCCCGTCCTCTCCATCCGCTCACGCATGGTGCACAAGTGCTGTTACGGCCAATGATGAATGTAACTTGAACGAAAAAAAGAAGAGCAGAAAAAAATGCCGAAGAAGCACCGCGAGCGTATACGGGGGACGTGCAATGTCCCGCGGCAATGTGCGCAGCGCACGGCATGGGCGAGCGGCAAGTTTGTTGTCGGCTTAGAAGGTCAATGCCCTCCCCCTCCTTCAATTCCATCTTTATCCCTGTCTTTCCGGGCCTTAGCTTAGTCGCGAGGCGGATCTGACCTCTCCGCCATTCCCATACTCGCGCCTCGCTCGCGGGGGACCGACTATGGCCTTCGTCAGCTTCAGCCTTGAATGCCCCAGCGAACGGCTCACTACGCGCCGACTGGGGTCGTTGTGTGTCCCGTCTGAAACCTCTATTTTCGTTTTTATGGACCATGCGGTCTTCTATTTTTATCGCATCTTATCGTCTCCTCGCGCGCCTTTTCTCTCTCTCTTCTTCATGCTCACGTGCTCATCACCACACGACGCACACTTACACACACACACGACACACACGCAGTGTGGAACAGCTTCGTACTGTTCTGTGTTTTTGTTTTCAGCTGTTAGCTGTAGTTCTCTTTTATCTTCTTGGTGGGTTTTGTGTTGCTGGTGCCTGCGCGGTGCTATTGATTGAAACCTGTGCGACACACTCGCTCTTGCTTATCCACCTTATTCCACGCACCATCTTCACAGCGGAGCAGAGGGGTTGCACCTGCGGCGTGTGTTGAGGCGCGTGCCTCGGGCTGCTCATCTCTCTTAGCACCAGCGGAAAGTAGCGAGACACGCACGCATATATATTCGAACCTGTTGCGTCTTTGCCTGCAAAACAGACGCGACACGCCGGACTTCCACTAAAGTTGTATCGCACACGCGCGCTACCGCGCCATCGCTTCCGCGAAATCACTAACGCTTATTTATCTTTTTGATCTGTCTTCAAGCGGGCCACTCTCAGCTAGCCTACAGTGCCTGCGTGTGGAGCGAAGCCAACAACCGGCACGCACGACCACAGCCGAGCGTAAAACGAACGAACGAGCGACGCACCGGCGCTCAACGGTTAAGGCTTAACCAAGCTGAGAGGCACCTTGCATATCGCAAGTGTTCTCCCTGCGCACGTGCTTGTGCTTGGTTTGTAGTTTGTGCGCAGTTTTGTGAGTCGAAGTAGGAACATATCTAACGGAGGGAGACGGCAGACTTCTTGGTCTTCTCACATCCCCACCTTCATTCCCCTTGTGTGGGCACCTTTGCCACACGTTTGTTTGCTCGGTGTGAAGGCTTTCTCTTGTGACTCTCTCTCTCCGACTCCTCTCCGTGCTGGCGTGCCCGCGAGGCATCCTCATATTTATGGTCTGTGCCCTTGTCTGTCTCTGGGTCTGTGTTTGTGTGAGTGTGTGTGTGTGCTGTCTCTCCCTCTCTTTCACATCTCTCTTTTTCTCAGCGTTGGTGTTGAACGGAGAGGAAAAGAAAAACGGAAATCGAAGGGCAGAAACGCACGAAGAAGGCGCTCAGTGCAGCCACCCTCTTGCTGTCCCTGTCTGAGCGCGTTGTATGGGCGGCGCACCTTTTTTTTTGTTATGATTCTTATTTTGATGTCCGCGTTGTATTGTTGGTAGTTGTGTCGTTGCCCTCTTTTGTTTTTCCTCTGTTTTATTCCACGTAGTCGCTCTCCTCCTTCCTTGCTTGTTGTGAGTCGGCCAGATACTTGGGTTCTCTCTGTACTTCGGCTGTTTGTTAGGGGTTGGGTGAGGCGTCTGTCTTGGCACCTTTATTCTTTCTTTTGTGGGTTTTTTGGTAGCTCATTGGTGCCTGCTCTTTCTTTAGTGTTGGCGGTTTTCTTTTTCTTGTGTGTGCGCGCGCGTATAAATGCCTAAAAGGAATCGGCCAGCCCTCCCCCCTCGTCTTCTCGTACACCATCCTTCACCCCCTCACCCTCCTCCCTCCACACGCCCGCCCCTTGAGGGGCCGCCCGTTTTCATTTGAGGTGACTACCGAAAAGGATACAACCGAAAATGCCGCGTCACTCGACATCGCTGCACCATTCAGCCATCATGACAGTGATGGCTGTGGCACTGCTCTCGATGGCCTCCACGGCGCGCGGGCATGGCGCTGACTCAGCCACCCCTCTTCTCTGTGACAACGATGCCACCCTCTACACCACCGGCCCCGACGGCACAGCTCTTGGCATCCTCCTATACGAGGGTGTCGTCCCGTGCGCCTCCAACGAGACCATCTTCATCACGATCGCGAAAGATCCTTCGCCTCCTAACGCCGTGGTTGCCTTGAGTGAGTGGAGCTTCCTGGTGAGCATCAACAGCCGCGCGCCGGCAACTTTTACACTGTATGCGATGTGCGGCAACACGGTCAAGTGCCAGTCGACCCTCACCTACGCTCTGTCGCAGACGATGGCGTCGTCTTCCTCCTCGGATGTGTTACCGCTGTCATCGCTGTCTTCCAGCTCAGCAGATAGTGTACTGCCCAACACCACGTACCCACTGTGCTCGCACGCATCCAAGGCGCGCAGCTACTCGGTTGGCGAGGTATACCATGACAACTTCCCGATGGATATACAGGATGGAAGCTGCGTCTACACGACACGCATCACCGGTGAGTCGACTGTCGGCACCGTGGTGGTGGCCACTTCGGGACTTTCCTACACCTTCTCCAGCTCCGAAACCGCCGCAGTCGGCTACCACATCTTGCTGGGCTACATCGTGCGGTGCAATGGCATTACTGTGTGTGCTGACACGGTGGACGTGGTGCTAGAGCCTGCGTCGGTCACGACAGCTCCACCGACATCGACCCCTGCCCCAACACCGGCGCCGCCAGAAACGCTGCCTTGGTGCTCGCACCGAACCTACGCCAACACCTACCGCATTGGCGAGGTGTACTTCGGTGATCTGTTGCTGGACGTGAAGGACACTGAGTGCAGGTACACGGCAACTATCGAGGATCCGTCTGTGGGCACGGCCGTCGTCGCGGAGCCGTCAGACCCCCTGGGCTATGTCTACTCCACCAGTGACGACACGGTGCCACAGAACACGAGCATCCCGTACACCATCGCGTGCAACGGCGTAAGCATTTGCCACGGTTTAGTAGTAATTCACTTGACGTACGACCCCCCGGCCTGCCCAAACAGCGTCGTCACCTACCTTTTGGAGCCTGGCGGCTCCGTGACGGGTACGATGAGCAGCGGCACCGTGTGCAGCTCCGGTGCGACCCCATCGCCCTCGATCCTGTCTCCCGTGCCGGGGTTCTTCCTCGATGCTAGTGGCGATTTCGTCTTCTACGCTACCGACGACGAGGCGGAGGTGGTGGCAATGGTGCTGATGAAGTGCAATGAGGAGGTTCTGTGCCAGATTAAGGTCATGTTTCTCGCTGCCTACCCAACCACGGCGCCCCCGACGACGTCGACGACAACGACCGCGGCGCCGATCGTGATGTGCCCCAAGCTTTTCCGGTACGAAGTGCCGACTGGGCAGTCGATAAGCGACACCATCGACCCCGTCACCACCTCCTCGTGCAACTTCACCACGTACCTGCTCGTGAACAGCAGCAGCGACATCAGAGGCTCTCTGCTGCTGAACCTGCTGGGGGAGTTCTACTACAAGGCGCCAAAGTCGCAGGCGGTAGACTACGCCGCCGTCGACGTGTACTGCGCCAAGGCGTTCGTGTGCCGTACACAGCTGGTGTTCGTCGCCTACACCCCACTCCCCACCACCTCCACGACCATGCCGCCGCTGCCGCCGTGCGCGAATGTGTACTACTACCAGACAAGCCCCGGCGTGGCCATCAACGCGTCTCTGAACAACATGCCCGGACAAGATATGTGTGCGCACGGCCGCTACTTCACACTCAACACCTCCCCGCAGGCGGGGAGTGTCAATGTGTCGCTGATTGGAGACTTTGTTTACTTACCGCCGAAATACGAGGGCCAGTTTTCCTTCATGTTCACCATGCACTGCATGAACCAGCAATACTGCACCGGCACGGCCTACCTCCTTGTGTCAAATGAATGGACACTACGCCCGGCGCCGACAGATTCGCCAGTCAAACCGGACAGCAATGCCAGCATCACCAACGAGCAGATCACCTGCCACGGCACGTGTAACGCAAGCGCCTGGAAGACGTACCCGAACAGGAAGGTGTGGGACATCACACCTGGCGCCGGTTACGCGCGCAAGGATGGCCGCACAGTCAACGACATGAAAGTGACGTGGCGCAACAAATCGCTCGTCGTCCTCGTCTACAGTCTGATTGGCAACCTCGGCGTGCGCTTCCCCACCTTCGAGCCTATTACAACGTCCCAGAGGGCGTACATGGAGCCAAAGGACTTTGCCGGCAGCGTTGCCCCTGGCTCTCCTGGTTTTGAGATGAGCTGCCTGGCTAACCAAGGTCGTACCGGCATGGGCGAGGATGTGTGGAAGTGGTTTAGTCTGACTCTCGACTCCGGCACCGGCGGCGTTGGCGCCTACTACAACTCCGGCCAGTCCTGGTACCAGAAGTTTGGCGGCAAGCACGTGAACTGCGACATCTTCACCGACCCGTGCCGCTACGCGCCGCTGCTGACGCCGGCGAACTACACGAACACTTCCCTTGGCCGCTGGACAGTCGACGTGGACGACTGCGACGCCACGTGGACAGGCGTATTCGCGCAGAGTTCGATGGGGAAAATGGTGAAATATGATGGGTCTCCGGTGTGGTCGTTTGTCGGGAAACTCCAGCTGCAGGGCACGCTCTACTCCGAGGCCGTGCAGGCGAGGTCGTGGCTCGAGCCCGGCCAGTTCGACGCGCTCTACAGTAGCCACAACATCCTCATCAACCTGCATCAATTTGTCGCCGTGAGCAAGACGGGCATGCAGGATCCCCTCATCTCCGTTGATGCCGAGTTCTTCACGTACCTGGACGACGAGACGCAGGACCAGGCGTTCGGCATCAACATGCTCGTCTACCCCTTCGTGGACTCGTACATGACCACCAGCTACGCCCGCGACCGCCACGTGAAAGGCTTCAAGTGGATATTACAGGACTGGATATCGCCCAGCGACGAGCACTGCCCGACGTGCACCGGCTCCAAGATGAAGTGTGTGGCGCCGCTGCAGGGGGTCGACGTCTCCTACACGGGCCCTAGCTTCCCGGAGGGGGACTGCGCCGATGGCGAGGGCCGTGTGCACCTATTCAAGGGGCCTGCCACGATGCCGAGCGACTGCCCAGATAGCAAGATGCACGTCTTCAACCAGACCGGGTTCTCCCCGACGCGGAACTGCAATACGGCGTACCAGAACGTGACGCTGCGTGGCATCGTGCCGGGCAGCAGCGGCCTCAACGAGACCCTCTCGCGCGCCTTCCATTACGAGGGCACGGTGCAGCTTGTGCTGCTCATGGACGATCACAGTTACAAGCGACTGGACCTGCATCTGTCCATGTACGTCTCCCGTCTCTCAAAGGATTCTCCGCGCATGAGGGGTGGGCTCAGCACGTGCCGCAGCGGCAGCTACTGGCCGGTGCTCGACCCGCTCGGCTCGTCGCTGGCGTCGAGCCCGTTCCCCCTGAGCGTCGCAGCGGTGACGCCGTTGTGCATTGACGACCTCAGCTCCTCGTACGGTCCGAACGATTGGGCCCTCTTTGCCGTCAACATGCCCGGCGTTAAGCCGAGCGAGGTGACGGTGCGCAGCGTGTACGTGCAGCACAACAACTCGCGTATCTATCTCATCTACAAGGACCCGAGAAGTGGTGCGGCTTCGATCCCGAACAGCGACGCTGACGGTGACTGGTGGCAGTACAAGTACCCCTTCCTCGCCTTCCGTGACTTGGAGGCCCACGTGAAGAACAACAGCATCACCTACAGCACGCTTATGGAGTCGTCCGCGGCGGCGGCGGATGTAGTGTACGCCTTTACCTTCATCCCTGGCGCGCTAGGGGTGGACACAGACATCGAGGTGGTGGTCGAGGCCCTCATCCAGCCTAGTGCGGCGGCGGAAAGCACGACGGAGTTCCGCCGTGTGTTGCACATCGACCCGCTGCTGACGCAGCTCAGCCGCCAGGGCCCGCCGCCACCATATTCCTCGTCGAAGCGTGAGCAGAACAGGACGAACTTTTACGCCATGGGCGCCACCGCCGGTGTGGCTGTCGCCCTGGTGGTGACTGTCATCTTCTTCATGTTAGCGGACAACAGCCGCCCTTTGCCCAAGTGGGTGCCGCGCGGCAAACTCATCAAGGAGACGGTGCTGTCGGTGCTGCCGGCTGGCTTGCGTGGGAAGAAAAAGCCGAAGCGCACGGTTCACAAGGATATGTACGATGCCATGAGCTCCGGCGCGTACTGAAAGTGAGTGAAAGAACGAAACGTAAGTACTCACGTGCGTATGACGTTGGAAGCTGCGTTAGGTAGCTGATCGCGGCGAATAGGCAGTGTGCGCGTAACCCCGTGCAGCTGCTAGCGGAGCGGGCTCATCGATCGCGGCCGCGGCGACTCGTGTAGCAACGATGCATCGGTGGGAATGAGGTGGGGGAGAGAAAGTGCAGCAACAGAGCTGAGAAAAGGCGTGCGGCATCTGATCGCCTCCCTGTGAATCGGCTTCTTTGATATGTGATGGTGTGTAGTGCGTCGAGAGTGAGTGACGTGTGTGTGTGTGTGTGTGTGTGTGCTTGTTTTTGTGAAGGCTGCGAGTGGATATACTCGCGCGTTGCGAGCGCTGCAGCAGGTCCATCGCGGAGATGGCTCACCTTCTCTCCCTGTGTGCTTGTGTGTATCTCACAGCCCTCTCTCTCATTGCCTTACGTCCCCCTCCCCCGTACCTTTGGAAGAGGGGGGCGTTTGGCATTTTGTTAGCGGCCGTTGCCTCCATTGTATATGTGTGCGTGTGTTTGTGTGTATCTCTCGAGGATCGAGTCGGCAACAACGCATGTCTTCGTTAGACGAGGCGTACTTTGCATGCCCATCTCCCTCTCTCTGTTTTTTTTTTAGGTCGTTGTGTGCGCGTGTGTGAGCACTGTATGCGTATCACCGATCTATCAATGAAGCGACGAAAGCATTAGCAAGAAGGCGCACGCGAGCCGACAACAAAAGCGATGGATAGCGAAGCGCAGAGCGAAAGAGGGTGAGAGAGAGAGCAAAATACCAGAGTAAGATGGCACCGCACTAATCACAGCAAGTTGAGGGGGAATCCTAATGTATACGGCGGTGCGTGCGTGCGTGTGTGCACCTGTGTGAGAGACCTACAGAACGCTTGAAGGACGTACATATTTCCACTTCTTCTCTGCGCACTAGCAGGTGCCGAGGCCACAGCGATGCACCAAGAGCAGCGCCATTGCGCGAACCGCACCGACGTTCAACGACTGCAATACCCAAATTAATCTTGGACAAAGCCACTTTATATATATATTGCGCCGCGTGCCGCGTAGACCTTGTCTACTGCAGCCCGTGACTGGCAACACACCGATCTTCATCATACCTCACTGCTGCCTCATCCACTCTTTCTTTTCCCTTCTCCCCTTCTCTCTTCGCCTTTTTACCTGTCGTGACACATTCTCGCTCTCACTCCTTCCGGGGTTCAGGCGCGACACTTGTCTACGTACCCCTTCCCCCTCCCCCGCATGTGTGTCCCCTGTCTGGGTGGTGGATACGTCTGACGCATACTGCGCACAGCAGCTATCGCCTCTTTTTTTTTCGTGGACTTTGCCTGCCTTGTTCGCATCGGACTTTGTTGATCTTTCTCCATCTCGCTGCTCTTTGCGCTGCTCTCGATAGATTTTTTGGGCATGGGGGGGCACTCTTCAATTGATCGGTGGGCGCTCTTATGCGAGCGCATTCTTGCCAGCCTCCTTGCAAGCTTTTCGCCGCCACGATCGCTAAGGTGAAGCAGACATGACATTTTGTTTTCTCGGCTCCTTCATCTACTCTCCCCCTTCCGCCGCACAGCCGCGCCACCCATTGTGCTGGTCGCGACCCAGTGCATCTCCTCGCGGTCGCGCAGGCTGTGCCTCCACCAGCAGGCAGTGCGGGGGCCGTGTGGGATACGTTCGAGTCACGCGGACACGTCGCCTATCGCGTGGATGGCAGAAGCGTGCGCACCGTCGCTGGCCTCTCCAGCGCAACAATGTCCACAGCCTGACCGCCGGCATGCGTAGCGGTACATCGCTCTGACCCTCCCGCCCTCCGCCATGTCCGAGGTGCGTGAAGTTTTCACCACCTGAAGTGGCTCGGCGTTGGCAGGGATAGGGGGTGGGGGCTGCATAGCTTCCCCCACACAGAGCGTGGGGAGGGGGAGAGGGGTGTACTGCGCCCTGCGATGCCACGCGCGGAGAGGGGTGTCCTCCCCGCTCCCTCCACGCCTCTCCCTTGTCCTCTATTCCTCGTTGTCTCTCTCGCCTCTCTCGCGGCAGTGACGCGCGCCGAAGTCCGTGTAGAGTGTAGGTCGTTTTCTCGAATGCTGCATGCATGCTTACACTTCAATGGCTTGTGTGTAAACTTTACACCTGATTTCACTCCCTCCCTTCCTCTCTCTCGTTTTCTCGTGTTTTCGCGACTCTGGCGTGAGGCCTCTCCCTCTTTTCATGTGTAGTGTAGGTGTATCTATCTAGTATCATCTGCTGTCTTTGTCCGCTGATGTTGGTTGTCGTTCTCGTGACGGCGGTGTTCTGTGTGATTCTCTTTGGGTACATGCAATGCATCATTATTCTTGTGTGTTTTGCCGCGTGCAGATGCGGCAAGCTGCCCCCCCCCCCCATGCGGAATTGTGTATCTGTGTGTCTTGCAGGTGCGTGTGTGCTTGTGCTGGAGCTCTTCATGGCTTTGGCGTGCTCTGATGCGGCGCGTGCGCCTACTTTCTCTTCTTCATCCCCACCTCTTCAGCCGCTGTCGCGCCTCTGTGTACGTTATTGGGCGTCGTTGTTGCGTCTTCGCGCACTCCTTCTCCACTGCGCCCGCTTCCCATGTTTGACTGAAACATGTGTGCATAGCGTGTCTCCTTTCTCTCGGTGCTGGCGTAGAGAAGACAAACACAACGCTCAACGAGTCGAAGAGTGCATCTGTGACACACATGTAAACCCCCGCCCCGCATCCCGATTCCGAAAGGTGCGTGGATGTATATGGTACTGGCGCTTACACAAACGTGCCTGTTGCCACACCAACCTCCTCTCTCCCACCCCTCCCCAGACGTACGCCATTTTGTCGCCTTTTTTTATCCTACAACCCGCTTCGTGTTTCTGTTGGCGTGCTCTGCGTGTGGGGTGATCCCGAACCCCTCTTTTCGCGGGCCCTTCCTCTGTCCTCTCTTTGGGCCACGAGCGTGCCACATCAGCTGCTCCTGATGATGGTGGCTGCGGTGGCGGGAGGATGGAGAGGAGGGAAGAAAGGTTGAAGGAGTCTTTCCTGCGGGCCATACTACATTCTTCGCAGGCGATGTTGAGTGGTCTTCTAGTGCTTCTGCCTTCTGTCTCCTCCGTGTCTCTCTCGTTTATGCCACTGTTGTGCTTCCGCTTCACACACGAACGCACCAATAACCCCCACCCCCGCCCTCCCCTTGGAATATATGGCACGCTCTTTCCTCTTCCTCCGTGCATCATTGAATGATTTACACACACGCACACGCACATGCACACTTACTTACGTGGGCACAAACGCGTGCATGCAATGCTTACCATGAAGCAAACAAGAAGGAAAGGGGGTGCTGTTGCTAGGGGTGCTTCTACTGTGGTCTTACCATCCGGCTGCTGTTGTTTTTATTGCTGTGCCGTTGGCCCATCCTAGAAGAAGACCGCGTAAACGGCGAGCTGCGCTCTGCCCCTCTACCTTCACCCTTTTGGCTACTCCAGAGAACCGTGTGCCCTTCGCATGGCTACGTAGAAGTGCTTGACCCACAGCTATACATAACGAGTTTGGCACTTCCTCGCACGTCAGCCATGTGGCGCCCTTCACGTGTCGCACGAGCCGTTGCGGGACCGTGCGTCGCGCACCACCTGCCCGCGTCATTCTTGGCATGCGTTGTTGTCACCCCTTCACCCGCATCTCTGTCGTGGAGGTGCGGCAGCTCCTCGATGCTGTGCGGGTCTTCGACGCTCATCGCGGACGGTGGTGTAGCTGCGCTTTCGCATGCGCGCCGCTGCGGGTCGGCGATGGGCCGCGTCGGCCAGGCGAGAGGCGCCAGAGGAGCAGCCAAGGCAAAGAAGGAGGCGGGCGCGGTTGACAGCAAGGGCGCAGCATCCTTGTCGCGGCGAGCACAGCCGATTGCCGCGTCTGCCCAGCAGAGGTCAGCCTCATCGCTACCCACCTCTATAAACGCGGACGAGCAGCTCGAGGAGAGTGTAGCGTTTTCTATTCGAGGCAGCTCTTCACAAGAGGAAGCAGCTGAGTCAGTGGAGCAAGAGAGCAAGAGAGCCGGCGGCAATCTGTGCCCATCCCCGCCAGCACAACGTAAACGCGCGAGTCTCCGCTCAGCACGTGGCCGCGGCAGCGCTCGACGACTTGAAGCGACGGAGGCTCGCGATGCCGTGGACGAAACGGACGCCATCATGGGCGGCGACAGCGACGAGTTTTCAGAGCCACCCACAGAGGACCCCATGGGTACCACTCTGGAGGAGGCGTTTGGTGGCGATGATGAGCCCAAGAGGGAGAGCGGCGAGCGATGTAGCGGCAGCGGCACCGAGACACGCCTGGACGGTGTTACCCAGGCGGAGGAAGGCGACGGTACGGCTGTGACTCGGCGAGCGCGACGCTACAATCTCAAGACGTCGATTGTCGACGCGGACGCTGGCGAGGCCGATGCAACCAGCACGTCTTCGCCAGAAGACAGCGAAGAATGTGCGGCGGACACGGCGGCTGTTGACGAGGATACGGCAAACCGTTACTTGGCCCTTGCGTTTCCCGAATTGGCGGCCGAGTACGCTGCTGCAGGCGACGGTGCCAACGCCATCCCAGTGAACGAAGTCATGACGGACTCGGCGGTGGTCGCGGCGTGGCGCTGCGTCAAGTGCGACCACGTCTGGCGTAGCGGTGTGTTCGTGCGATGCATCCTCAAGAGCGGATGCCCGCAGTGCGCTGCAAACCGGACCTCGACGCTGGCGAAGGCGCGGCCTGACCTGCTTCAGCTGTGGGACTACAACCGCAACAACCCGTTTCTCAAGCCTGAGGAGATCTCCGCAGACAGCAGGGAGAGTGTTTTTTGGAAGTGTCCAATGTGCCGCGAGAGCTATGCTGCTCGTGTGAAGGACCGGGCTCTCGACAAGGTCAGATGCCCATCATGCGCGCTGCTGCGTTCTCAGTCGGCCGCTGTGCTGGCCTCGGAGGAAAGCGTTGTGCTGCAGGAGTGGCATCCGCTAAAGAACGGCGATCTCCACATAGAGCAGCTGTCGCCGACGGACACGAAGACAAAGGTGTGGTGGCTGTGCGCTGGGTGCGGACATGAGTGGGAAGCCTCGCTTGCCGCTCGTCTCGCACGCTGGCGGCGTAGCAGGAGAAGCCTTTGCCCCGTGTGCCACGGAAAGGGTGTGACAGAGCTCGTGCAATGAAGAGACACAAGGGGAGAGGCGGTAGCAGGAGATGGAGGCGCGGTGGAGCCGACACCTCACACGCGCCTCTGCGCGTTTTTGTATAATGGCGTCCGCCGCTTGGCTTTTCTTCACAAATTTGTTTGCCGACTTTGTTGGTTTGTTCGCCCCATGTGAAGGGAAGCAGCGATGGCCGCCGTTGGTGCGGTCCTTCTCGGCCACCACCCCTTCCCTTCATCCTTTGCTCGTTTTTTTTTTGTGTTTCGTGTGCTCTCACCGCCCTCAAGCGTTTCCGTGCGTGTGTGTGTTTTGCTTCTGGTTGGTCTTGCATTGCGTCAACAGAGAAAGAGAATCATCGCTCGCTTTACGTGGAGTCTTTCCCCCGTCCCCGCCCTCTCCTCAGCCACCTCCCTCATACACATGCCCTCCCGTCTTGCGTGTGTGGGTGTGTTCGCCAGAGTGTCGCCAAGGCCATCCAACCAGCAGCGAAGCGCAGAAGCCGAAGCGAAAACGACAAAAAAAAGAACAAGAGAATGGCACACGCAAACAGATGTATGCGGCCAAACACCGGCACCTGCCATGAGAAGGCTCAGCGGTGGCGCAGAGACCTCCTCGCTGAAGCGCCTTAGCGTGCACACAGGCACTCAGACGCCGACTTGGCATCTGCGATGCCGAACGAGTGCCCTTCATGCCTGCATTTGGACTAGGCGCCAGTCTCAGCAATGATGAGGTTTTTCCCGCGTTCGTGTGCAAGCGCCGTGACGAATTCCTGAGTAGCGTTGTCCACGTGGCAGTACACGTGTGCTGCGATGTTGTGTCGTTGCTGGCTGGGCAGCCGTGGCGCTGTCTGTGTTCTCGACCTGCGTCCTCTGCTTTCTCGCGCGATGACAAACGTTAGCGCTTTCCCGCCTTTCGCCGAACTCCTTACTCCTTCTTTCACACCCACTCCGTACGCGGACCCACAGATGTGAGGAAGCAACGACGTACGCACACAGAACTCTTGGCACATTGAGCCCTCGAAAAGTACTTTAGGCAGATCTGAGAATGAAGCCCGCTTGTTGCTGCCATCTACAACGACCAGTGCAAACTCATCCACTCGGGGAACGCGCTGCTCCACTGACGCATAAATGAGCGAGTCGTTGTCCGCCGCATCCGCTGCTGTGCAGCAGATTGACGAGTCGCTCGTCTCGTCATGTAGGGCCACGTCGAACCCGTACAAGCGCTCGATGCTGCGCTTGCTCGAGTGCGTGGGGCTGCAGCATTACGGCACCCCGCGCGCCACGATGCCGCCGCGCACGAGCGAGGAGGCGGCGCGTATCGCTCAGCACTTGGACGAGGTGAGGGAGGCAGTAGCTCGCCACCAGGAGAGCGTGCGACGCCGCAGCATACGCATCAACAAACGCAAGCTGAACAGTGAAGTGGTGCGTGCTATGCAGTGTGCCGTAGCCGCTTCCGGTGCAACGAAGTCTGATGGCGCGTGCCCCACTGTGAGCAATGATTCAGCGGCAGGCTCCAGCGGCAGGCTCGCAGAGCTGCCCACGATCTACCTCAGCCTTGAGGAATCGGTGGAGTGGAAGGCGTTTCTTGCCAGCGTGGAGCGCGAGGATCGCCACGCCGTGACGGTGCTGCGCCGGCTTTCTGTCGCGCTTTGGCGCGCGCATCAGCGCGATCTTTGCTTATGGTGCTGGTTTCCTAGCGAGGTGTGCATGTGCGCCGAGCTCGACGCCTACCGTGCCACACTGCCGGCCGCCGTGCTGGATGAGCATGTGGAGGTGACCATGCTGCTGCACAGTGAGGAGCTGATGCGCAGCACGAACTCGGGTCACATCGCTGCCTATCTACTAGGCGCGCCTTTGCGCGTCTGGGGACTCGGCGAGGATGACACATATCTGCAACAGCTGCCGCCGGTGGAGCACCGTCAGGCCGCGTGCGCAGCCGAAGGGCCAGCGGTCGTCTATCACGTCTCCCTTTATCCGTCTTCGGACGCGGTCAGCATCCACCACCACATCCGAAATGCGCATCTCTTCCCCTCCCGGAGGGACCACGGAAGCAGCAAAGAGAGGGGAAGGGGCGAAGGCAGCACTCCCCAAGAAGAGATCGACATCGATGGTGTTGATCGTCGTGCTTGTGCTAACGCGGCCAACCAGATGCCACGCGCACCCGCACCGGCAACGGAGAACAACAGCGAGGGTGCGGCAGTGCACCCCGCGCCACCGCTGACCGTCGCGGTAAGTGGCTCACATTCGAAACGCAAGGTGCACCTCATCCTTCTCGACAGCACGTGGAACCAGGCGCTCTCCTTGAACCGTCACATCACTCGCTCAATCCCTCGCGTTTCTCTCGAGATTGCCGATGACTACGAGTCCCTCTTTCAGGCGTTGCGCAAGCGCACCCGCGAGACTTGTGTGAGCACGTTGGAGGCGACCAGCATGGCAGTAGCGCAGTGTGTGCGGGCCATGGGCTACGCTGCCGAGGCTGCATCCACCTCACAGACGCTCTCGGATGCCATGAAGAGGTTTGTGGACGCCCGATGCCTTCTCAAGTACGCTAATGCACAGTTCTCGACAAGCGGCGAGGCCCTTGAGGCGTTCTGCAACCGGCGCGACGATGCGCGTCGTAGGGATGCCGCCCGTCGCCAGGAAGTCCTTGCCGCCCAGATGCAAGCCGACGAGAGTGCTCGGCGCCTTCGCCTCCCGCCCGTCTTGAACTACTGCTACGTCTGCGACTGCGTGATTGGGTGGCATCGCATGACAGAGCACGTGATGGGCCGCAGCCATCGCACGGCGCTCGAGCGCAACCCCTCATGCACCCCCTCTGCCGTATCTCGAAGGGTCGTAGTGCCGGACTTCTCGCGCCCACGACGCCTCGCCGAGAAGACTAAAGGTACCGTAAATGCGCCTCGATTCAGCGGCGCAAAAGCAGAGAGCGAGCACCTGCCTGACGAGCTTACTCAGCGCACAGGCTCTGACTAAGCACTCCGCGAGGAACGGCGAAAGAGACAGACAGAGAGGCGGCCACCTCTACGCCCATTTTTCGGCGGAGTTTCCCTCGTGTATTTCTGCGTGTTTCACTGACCCGGCTCTCTCTATCCCTAGTTGTTCTCACCACCACGACACCGGCGCTGTCTTCCTCGCCTTTCTGCGCCCCTCCCCCTTCCCGCCACCCACTCATCCCCCCCCCCAACACACACCGCGCAGTTCACAGGACGGCACGAAGAGTGCGGACGCTCCTCTCCTCTGGTAAGCAATGCTGGAATGCGATCTGCCACGTCCCCTTCCATCTTGTGTGTGCATGTGTGGTGTATGCGTGCACACATGCAGCATGACTTTCTTTCAAGCTGATGCTCTTCTTGTTCCCTGTCCACCTCATCCGCTGCCAACCTGCTCGCCCCTCCTCATTCTTCTGATTCGCTCTCTTACGTGGCCTCAATGTGATCTGCTGCAGCTGCTCGTCACTGCATACCTATACACACACACACGTACATGCACACACACACACACACAAAACTGCGCCGTTTTTCCTTGTTGCTCACTGTTCTCCTTTTCCCTCCCTCCGCCTCTGCAGCGCGACTCTGCCCCCTCCTCCCCCGTCCTCTATCTCCCTCTCGCCCCCACTCCAGCACACCAGATATTAGCGAAAAGCACGACCACTGCAGCGCTGCAGCGCCGGTCATTCTGCTTGTCTTCACGATATAAAAGGCGCACACAACAAGAAACCACCCGCCGCCATGGAGGAGACGTACGATGCGATTGTGTGCGGGACGGGCCTGGTGGAGTGCGTGCTGTCTGGCCTGCTGTCCGTGAACGGCTACAAGGTGCTGCACGTGGACCGCAACGCTTACTACGGCGGTGAAAGCGCCTCGTTGAACCTGGAACAGCTCTACCAGAAGTTTAACAAGGGCACGCCGCCGGCTTCCATGGGCCGCAGCCATCTCTACAACGTCGATCTGATCCCGAAGGTGCTCATGTGCGCCGGTGAGCTGGTCAAGATCCTGCGCGCCACCGTCGTGGATCGCTACAACATGGAGTTCATGTTGCTCGACTGCTCCTTTGTGATGAAGGACGGCAAGATCGCCAAGGTTCCGGCGACGGAGATGGAGGCGCTGTCGTCATCGCTGATGGGGTTCTTCGAGAAACGCCGCCTGCGCAACTTCCTCCAGTACGTGTCCGGCTACAACGTGAAGGACAGTCGCACCTACAAGGGCTACAATCTGCAAACCATGTCGATGCAGCAGCTCTTCAAGGAGTTCGACCTTGGCAGCGACACCATCAGCTTCGTGGGGCACGCCATGGCGCTGCAGAACAACGAAGACTACTTGCACAAGCCAGCCATCGACACCGTGATGCGGTGCAAGTTGTACGAGAACTCTTTCTTGATGTACAACCGCTCCCCGTACGTGTACCCGCTCTATGGTAGTGGCGAGCTTCCGCAGGCCTTCTCGCGCCTGTCGGCCGTGTACGGCGGCACCTACATGCTTCAGACGCCTGTGGACAAGGTGAACTTTGACGCGAACGGTGCCTTCGAGTCCATCGAGAGCGGTGGCAAAAAGGCGTTCGCGAAGCTGGTGCTGGGCGATCCGTCGTACTTTCCGGACCGTGTCAGATCGTGTGGTCAGGTGGTGCGCTGCATCGCGATCATGGACCACCCTATCCCCAACCTAAAGGTGGCCGCCAACGCGTGCCAGATCATTATCCCACAGTCGGAGCTGCGCCGCAGGAACGACGTGTACATCCTGCAGCTGTGCGAAGAAGACAAGGTGTGCCCCGAGGGCAAGTTCATTGTGATGATCGGCACCGTGGTCGAGCATCCGGGGAACCCCAAGGCTGACCTGGAGGCCGGCCTCAAGCTGATCGGTCCCACGCTGGAGACGTTCATTTCTGTCTCTGACTTGTACGAGCCGCTCGAGGACGGAAGCACGAGCCGCTGCTTCATCAGCAAGAGTTACGATGCCGCCACGCACTTCGAGAGCGCCGCGGAGGACATCCTCAACCTCTTCGAGCGCATCCACGGCAAGCCGTACAGTTTCGAGGCCATCAAGCGCGCAGGTGAGGAGGTGCATGCATAGGCACCGCTGTCGCTGTGCTTTTGTGCGTTATGGCATGATGGCGAACGTGGCTGCGCACTTGCTTTTGCGGCGGCAGAAAAGCGAAAGGAGGGTGCAAGATGTGGCTCCTTTTACGAAGTTTACGCGCACGAGCACGTGCCTTGTTTGATTATACCCTTCTGAAGCCATGCCGAGTGTACGGCAACCGGCGCAACATATCCTGCCAGCGCGCGAGCGTCGCGCGTGCGCCTGTGTTGCGGGTTTCGGAGAGTCGCTCAATGATGATGCGCGCGGGAAAACAAACACTCACGTACACTCACACATGCTCTGCCTCGCTGCACCGTATGGTGCCTTCTCCACGTTGGTTGTGTTTGATTTTGTGCGGTGTCTCCCATTCTGTCCCCATCTTTCGGTCCTCTTCTCTACGCCGCCCCCGCTCCCTGCCACCGCTTTTCCTTTGTTAGGTGGGTTGAGAACGCTGTAGTGTATGTTGGTGGGCAGAGGGGGGTGGTGGCGGGTGCTGGTGGCAACGGTGCGGGATGGCGTGCTTTTCTCGCCATGGTAGCTGACCTGCAGTGTCGCGCTTCGTGCGTCTCTGTGCGCGCGCCTGCGTACTTGTCGTCGCGGCTCTTTTTGCTCTGTTGTTGCTGTTTTGGCCGTCTCCTCCCTTCCTTTGCTGATTCGCTTCACGAGTGCTTCTTTGCTGGTGCGCAACTGCTTTTTGCTTATGTGTTAGTTGCTGCTCTCGTGCTCCGTGTTTGTGTGTGTGTGTGCGTTCGAAGGAGAGATGTAGTGTATGAAACTGAGTTGGTGGCGAACACGAGCGGATACGCCGTGCGGACAAGTAGGCGAGAGCGCCGTCTTCACAGTCTTGCATGGGCTACACCACCACTTTACTCCCCCCCTCGCGTCTCCACGACGCCTGTTGCCATGTGTCTTCTGCGCAGATGTAGTTTCGATGCTCATAGAGAAGGATGAAATACCCACCTCCCCCCACCCACGGCCGTCGGAGCGGCACACGGATAGACGGTGTGTGCAGTCGAAGGCCCCCCTGCCCTCTTCATCCTTCTTCTGCCCTCTTGCTTTATGATTCTCCTTCACGCTTTTTCGCTATGGGCGACTTTGGCATCCCGCTCCCCTTTATTGCGCAAGGAAGAGGTCCTTTACTGTTGTTTTGCGTGCCTCCGTGGTGCTTTCTTCCTTCAGAGAGGGGGAGGGGGACGACTCGAACTCGCTTGTCTTCTTTTTTTTTTTGTCGTTGTCGTTCGTTTTTTTTTTCTGTCGTTTTGCTTCTCCAATCGACGGTGGTTGTGTTCAAAAAAAAGTCATGCGTGCGCTTGGCGGAGGAGGAGTGGTGGGTGGGTCGGTGAGTGGGGCACACAAAGGTGTGGGTGGATAGACCGAGGAGGCTGCAGAGGAGAAAACGAACTGTGACCCTCACGCCCTCCCCCCTCCACCACCATCTCTCTGACCTCGCCAGGATATGTGCGCGCACGTGTTCATGCTTCAAGCAAACACCTACAAAGCAAAGACCCCCGGAAACCATCGACAGCGATTTGGCTGTCCCCTGGCTGCGTTCACGCCAGTATCCTTTCAAGAGGGACGCAAAGCTCGACGCACCGGCGTGAATGCCCCCCCCCACACACACACCGCGTCAGGGCAGCGGGTATGCTCTGCGAAAGTGCGAGGGCGAGGGCTAAATCAAAGCCGAAGGACATACGAAGACGCACGAAGCGGCGGGAGTGAACTCCCTCTCTCTCGCGCCGCCACCGCAGCCAGCTGGCGTGAGGATGGAGACACAGACAGAGGCAGAGCGGTAGCGTATTCACTCAGGCCTGTCTGTATTCACGGCATCCTTCGTCGCGTATGCCCACGCAGTCGCGCGTGTGCACATGCCTGCATGCTCAGTCAACACACAACTGCAGATATTCGACCTTTTCCCATTCTGTGCCCCATGGCTTTTCACACTCTCCATCATCCGCATCTTTTTTCTTTCCTGAGCCACATCCCTCACCGCCTTGGCACACACACACACTCACATACACACAATCATTCCGCCTCCTCCCCTACTCTCCCATCTCGCGCTGTCCGTAGGTCACGCATACACACTCAGACACACATACACGCGTCCACCGTGTTCTCTGGTCGTCGTACCTGTTCGCTCACTTTTAGTGGATGGGAAGGGAAACGACGAACAACGAAAGGGTCCGCTTAAAACTCGCTTGTTACGTTTCTCTTGCTCTCGCTCGTGCTTGCCTCGCGCGCGTCCGTCCATGCGTGTGCGTCGGTGCTGTTCATGCCTCTGTGCAGTCAGTCATCAGTTATCTCTCGCTCTCTTCCCCTCCTTTCACGGTCCTCCTGCTCCGCTCATCCTATCTGTTATCGTCTGCTCCCCCGGTCTCTCTCTGTGTAGTTCCGAGGCTACCAAGTGTGTAGGCACACGAAGAGGGTGCGCCGAGGGAAGCACAAGCGGCACACACTTTTCCGTTTTGATTCCGCAGTTGTTTTAATTTGTCGTTGTTGTTGTTCGTCGTTCTCTCTCTCTCGCTCTCCCTCTCCGTCAGCGAATCTACGGACAGAGCGTGAGAGAGGTAGAAGGGCTGAGCTCGAAATAGAGAGTCGCGATAATCGAATTGTAAACGGGCGCAGACACACTTATCGTCTCACTGTGTGTGTGCGCGCACGAAAAAAAAAACTTAGAACACCTTTTTGTGTACAATCGCGGGCGTGCTCGAGCCACTGGGTCCTTCCCTTCACGCCATCCTCTTTGTACTTCGTTTTCTGCTGTCTTCTCCTTTGGTTGAGAGGCAGGAGGGAGCCTGTGAATCCGCATCCACACGCACGCCCCTAAATCTGCGGGCCTCAGAGGCGAAGAGGAGCGAAGAAGTGCATCAAACGAAGACGGTTCCGCTTTCTAGAGCTCAGGTTTCTTTGCGTGTGCCGCTCTGTCACCCTCACTGAAAGCACAGCTCTTCATTTGTAGGTGCTGGCTCATCACGTGATTCAATATTTAGTGTTGGTGTAGTGGGGTGTTGTGGTCGCTTGTCGCTGCCGCGGCTGTGTGGGTGGGAGTGCACCATCTCGCATCTACCCTCTCCACACTCGTCCTCTCCATTTTTCTTGATCTCGATACGGTGTCTGTGCCCCTTCTTCGTTGTGTGCGTTTTGCCGTTATTGTCGGACTGCTGTGGCTCACCCTCTGCTTTTCCGCCGACCATCGTTTTTTTTTGTTCGTCGTCTTCTTGGGCTTCTTTTCTTCCTCGTTCGTCCCCCCTCCTCCCCTCTCTCTTTGCCCCCCCCCCCCACGCTGCTGTATTCACTCCTCCCAGAGAGCCTCTTCCCTTAATTCCCCCGCGGTGCTACTCGGTCTCCTCCTCGCCTCTCTGTGTGTGTTCTCCCCGACCCTCCATTGACCCCGCTCACTTCCCCCTTTCTTTGTGTTCCCGTCTCCATCTCCCCGCGTTCTTCTGCTGTCGTGTTGAGCCTCTTTCCTCTTTCCTCGACTTGGCGTTGCCCGCACTCTCACACTCTTTCCTTTGCGTGGTTGGAATTTGTTTTTGTTCGGCCCTCTCCTCTTGTTGTTGTGCACGTGTATGCGGCTTGCTCATGTTCGTTTGTATTTAGGGTCTCCATCTCGGACACACGGGCCATTTCCATTGCCGTCATCGTCATCCAATATTGTCGCTGCTGTTGTCATCCAGTTTACTGTTGCTGTGGGCTCGCTCGTGCGTCCGCTTGTGCCGCTTCTTCTCAGTGGCTTCGCTCCTCCTTACTGCTTTACGTGATTTTAACAAAGAATATTGTCGCGTCCCTCTTTTCGTTTTCGTTTCTCGGCCTGTCGTTGTTCCTCCAGCTGAGCCCTCTTACTCCTCCCCTACTCTCCCTCTTGTTTCTTTTTTTTTCGTCTCTCTTTTCCCGCTACCCCGTACTTGCTCACCCACTCGTCCTCTTACCTGCCCCTCATCCGACGCACAGACTCCGCGCACTCGCACGAGTGCGCAGAGCCACAGGAAGACACGTAGGCGCACATACATCTGTTTGTTCACATACGCCAAAGCCGTCCCTGCAGCATCTCACACGACGCGGCAAGCAGGGCAAAGCAACACCAGAGAGAAAAGGGACAAAAAGAAAAGCCGCAGCACTCACTGTGGCGCTCTCCCTCCCCTCCCCTCCCCTCCCCTCCCCTCCCTCCCAATATACACGGACACGCCCCTCCAACAGCGACAGCAACGAGGGTATCATACCAGCGAACAACATCGAACCAACACGGGAAAACGGTAGAAAAAAAAGAACACGCTCGCCCCGAAGTCTTTTCAAAAGAAGGAGGAAGCACGCAAGCGAAAAGCGAACAACGATAACAGTGGATTTCGGCTCTTCGTGTCAGCGGTGACTCCACGCTCGTGTTCCGCGTCCCGCCGCCTTGATCTTGTTTTGTATTTGCCCCAGTGTCTTCAGTTGCCCTCTTCGCTTTCACTTCTCTCGAGTATCGGTCCCACACACCCTTTATTTTATACCTCTGCTTCTCATCTCTTTCTCCGCCTTCCTTCGATCGCTGTCGGGGTACAGCTGAATTTTGCCTCGGGTTTCGTGTCGTGTGTACTCTCTTGATTTCTCTGTGGCCATTGAACCTCGCCCCGGAGGGAGATCTATGTTACGGATGAACCGGAATCAGGAAGATAGCATCCAGCCGGAGAGCAACAAAGATGTGATGGTCCACGCAAGAGCACAATCTGTCACCAAGAGCGTTCAACACCGGCCTTCTCCACATGAAAATGATGTAGACGGTGCAGCTGATGCTCCGCCCCGCCGCGCGGCGGGGGCAAGGTCCCGATCGCCGCCTTTGCCGTCGGCGCAGCAGCGCGGGTGCACCAGAGTCGAAAGTACATCGTGCACGTACACCCTTCGGGAAGAGATTGGGCGAGGTGAGTACGGTCGTGTGTTCCTAGCAGATGCGACACCCCATCAACTTCAACCGCAGCTTCCCCTGCAACACTCTCAGTCGGCATCCTTCTTGCCGTCCCCTACAAGCGGGGTGGTTGTGGGGCTGGGGTCGAAAGGGCGCAGCGAACCGCGAAACGCCGGCGGTCGGCCTAGTCGCATGGTTCTGAAGCGCATGGACAACACCAGTGTCGAGGACGGGTTGCAGGCCGCCACGCTACGAGAAATCATGGTGCTGGACGAGGTGAGCGCCGGAACTTCCAACCGGGATCGTGTGGAGCGGGACGCGTTTCGCCGTGGCCGGGCCGTGTTTCGGCCAGCCACGGCGGCGCCATCCAACACGCACGTGCAGGAGGGTTTTCCTTCCTCGTTTGTGGACCACAACCGCTACTGCTCCGGCGGCGCCGCAGAGGATGAGTGGGATGACGCGGCTTTATCCTCGTCCGGGCCGCTGCGCATAGGCGCCTTGGACGCGCTGTCGGCTCAGCAGAGACGGCGCATCAGCCGCGGGCGGCAGCATCTCATTGGGATTCGGGACGCAATACTGCGGCCGCGCGAGCAGCTCGCCTACGTGGTGATGGATTACTGCGAAGGCGGTGACCTGTGGCACTTCATGCGGGATTTGAAAGTCTCCGTGCGATCCTCTTCGGGAAAGTTCGGTGATATAATGTCGACGCGGGTGTTTCGGCGCTGGTCGGTCGAGCTGATCTTGGCGCTGGGCTTTCTGCACTCGCACAACATCGCCCATCGCGACCTGAAGCCGCAGAATTTGATGCTCGCCAAGCGCACAGATGCGATACTCTCTTCATCCTTTGCCGTTGACAGCGCCAACGGCAGCGAGTTGTGTGATATCGAGGGTGCGCCGGCCGGGGAGCTGTACACGTTGAAGGTTGGCGACTTTGGCCTCTCGCGGCTGGAGGGGATCCCGTACAAAAAGTACGTGCACGAGGCAGTCACGCTTTGGTACCGCAGCCCAGATGTACTTCTCGGAAACACAAACTACACCTACTCCGCAGACGCCTGGTCGCTGGGGTGCATTCTAGTAGAAATGGCCTCGGGCACTGTCCTCTTCAAGGGCAAGGACGAGGCAGACGAGCTGCGGCACATTTTCACGCGCGGCTGCCGCCCGTCCCCCTCAATCTTTCCACGAATGCGGGACTACCATTACTGCGAGCGATACGCGGAGGTTCTGAACCGGTATCAGGAGGCGGACACTGAGAACATGACCTCGGAGGAGCTCATGCAGATGCAGCTGGAGCGCATCAGCCGCCACCTGCGCGCGTTTCTGCGCGACCGTCACGCCCTCGAGCTGCTTGGCGATGCAGGGGTTGACCTGGTTGCCCGGCTGCTGATCCTCGATCCGGAGCGCCGCCTTACCGTTCTGGAGGCGATGAACCACCGCTTCTTCACGAACGCGTATGCTGAGGTCTACGGCGCGGATGGATAGTCCCGGGTGGCTGCGCTTCAGGGGCTCACCGCTCCTTCCTCGCTCTTCTTCCTTACGTCCCTTTCCCACCCCCTCAGGTACTCGACCGCTCCAGCGATGTGGCCCGGCAGGAGTCCTTCGACTCGGCACCGCTGCCACTACCTGCACAGCCTTCACGCGATGCCAGCTGCAATGAACCCACGCGGGCGCACCATACGGAAGGAGGAGCGAAGTAACGCCCCCCCCCCACACACCCGCCCCGCACCGCCCACACACACGAAAAAAAAAATGGAGAGACTTCGGCAGTGGAGGAGGTGCAAGCAGAAGACCTGAAAAGGCGGAGGGAGGAATGCAAGGACAACAGGAGAGCACAGCGATGCAGCGAGAGAAGGGCCGCCGCCGCAGCATGGCGAGCAGGCGACGGGGGAGGAAGGGATGCCCGACCCACAGATGCGAAAGGCGGAAAGCAACGAGGCTACAATGCTAAGCAGGGCTAGAGCATCGATACCGGTATCGACGGAGAGATGAAAGGTGAAGGCAGCCAACAGCAAAGCGGGCACTCGATGCTCGAAGGGGTCTATTGGAGGGGGGGCGTGTCCATGTGCCATTTGGAGAGGCGCATGCGTGAGCTACTGGGCGATGAGGCAGTGAAGGAGAAAGGACGTTGTGCTTAATGGTCTAATCCCAGTGGCGTCTCTCCTGCTGATTGTTGCGCCACGATTGTTCCTCTTGGACTGTCTTCCTCCCTTCTACTTCCCTCTGTCTTTCTATGTCCCTTTTTCTTGAAAAAAAAAAAGCATCAACAGGAAGAGAGGGTGAGCGTTTTTTTTTCTTGCTAAAGAGCACGGATGTGATGGTGTGTGTGTGTGCCTGTGGGATGGAGCCATCGAAGTAAAATGTGTTCCACATTCCGTGTCATCGAGTGCCTCTTCTTCCTTCTTTCCCTTTTACGTATCCCTTTCCGTTTTTTTGTGTGTGTGAGCGTGTTCGTGTTGGAGCGCTTTTCTCTCCGTCTTTGCTCATGTGTTTAGCAGCGGAAGGAGGGAGGTAGAGAGGGAAGGGGGAGCGCGTGTGTGCGCAGATGTCTGCCGGCGCTTGTGTCTGTGTGCCCTGCGGCTATGGGGGCGATCATGGTGTATCTGATCACGCTTTGTTTTTATCATTCTTGTTGCTCTGCAGAGGTCACTGTTCACGTTTTGACCCCTCCTTCCTTCCCTCCCTCACCTCGTTCTCTGTTTCCCGTTTTGTTTTGATTGTTCTTTGACGTGGTTGCGCCCCTTCCGCTGCATGCCTTTGCGCGTGTGTATATCCGTGCGTGTGGAGGTGAAAAGGCTGCTGAACGGTTGGGTAGGGGGTTTGGGGAGAATGTACTACAGCCGATCTGCTTGAGGCGTTGCCAACCTCTTCCTTCACTATCCACCTCAACTCTCGCCTTTTTGTTTCTACACGTGGGTGACATTTTTGTGCTCGCCCCTTTTCCTTTCTTTTTCGAGGGGGAGGTATGTTCTCTTGCTGACAGCGCGTCGCTGCCCTCTGCCACCCATCACATCTCTTTTATATCTACCTCCCTTATCATCATTGCCAAACATCATTTTCACCGTAGTTTTCTTCTGAATGTCGCGTTTACGTCTCCGTGTGCGCGCTTCCTTCTCTCCCCTCCCCTCCTCTTTGGTCTTCTGTGTCATCCCACACGTTTGGATTTCCGCGCGGTCGTTGCTGTTGGTGGTATTTTATTTTGCCGTTTCCTTTCTCTGTACCTTCTCTCAGTGTTTTCATCTCTCCCAGCCCGTTCCTCTCGTCTCCTTTCACAGACATATGGGTGAGTATGCGTGCTTTCTCCCGTTCTCCCTCCTGGCTGCGTCTTCCCTCTTTACCGGAAGTAATTGTATCCTTCCGTCTCACGGGGAAAGGGGGAAGCGCAGCGACTGAGTTTGAGGCGTTCGTTCACGCCCGCCACCCCCACCTCTCAGCCAGCTCCTTCCTCCTTCTCTCATCGGTGATCATCGAGCATACGATCGCGCTCACAGACACTGGAACACACACACACACATACGCCATCGATTCCCATATCATCGCCCCTCTCTTTTTCTTTCTCTTCCCCCCACCCACCCACCCTCTTCGCCCGTCTTCTCGATCTCTTCTCTCTGCTGGACTATTTTTGTGTTCTCATCCCTGTATTCCCTCTCTGTTTCTCACCACCTCCTCTCTCTCCTCTCCGCCTCTCAGAACCCTTTCGTTGGGCAACCGGATCTACCACTCTTTCCCTTGCCGCCCTTCCTTTCTCGCCTTCCTGCGACGGCTGTTGTGAGGCGCATTGATGTCCAATCTTTCCTCTTGTTTGTTGCTTTACGCTTGCGTTTTGTCATCGATTTACACATTCCCTTTTCTTTTTCTGTCTTTTCGCTTTTCATTCCGATGTGCCAAGTGGACGGGGTTGGCTTCTTCCCTGTGTTTCTCATCACGTCTCCGTCTCGCCTCATCCCTCCACCGGCTGACCTGCCTCCTAACAACTGTCGGAGCGCCTCCGTATTGTCCTTCCTCCCCTTCCTTGCGTTGTACCTGTTCTCTTTTCTGCCTGTTTCTCTGGGGAAGAGGGTTCACCTCCTTGTTCGGTAGGCCCTCTAATCCATTTGTGTTCTTCCTTTGGTGGCAGGGGAACACTTCCGCGCGTGCGCTGTCATGGATCCAGGTACCCCCCTCCCACTCTCTGTGGAGAGGGAGGATATCAGACCGCTTCACCACTATGCATGTCGGCGGCCAGGCTGTGGACATTGTTGCGCTGGAGAGGCCAGCGACGGTGCGCACGCTTCTGCCATCCACGTGATAGGCGACGTGTCCGCGTGACTCGAACGTATCCCACACGGCCCTCGCACTGCCTGCTGGTGTGGGGAGCCTGAGTGCCACCCCGAAGGATGCCCCGGACAGGGACCGGCACAATGGGTGGCGCGGCTGCGAGGCGACCGGCTAAGCGGCGGTGATGGGTGGAGCCTGGCGCAGGGGGCCGTGCTCCGATGACGGAGTCGGCGCACTCTCTAGCGCGTGTGTCCACGGCTGCTTCGCACCACGCGGTGGGGTCTGTGGCAGGCCGGGGGCGGGTGGATGGCGTTTCATTCTTGTCGTATGGCAAACATGGTGGACATGTTGTAAAAGCTACCCCCTACTGATGCTTCTCCCGCTCAGGCCTCGCACACCATAGACTTGGTTACGCTTGTGTGTTGGCCTCTGTTGGTATGCATTTGTTTCGAGCATCGATATCCTCTCCCAGAAGGAACGGCAAACCAACGCAATAATGATAAACACACACAAACATACAGACACACGTGAAATAAAGGGAAGGCGTAGCGGATGTGAACGAGGCGTCCACGGCAGAGGCCGCCAGCCGCAGGTGTTGGTTTATTTTTCCCCCGTGCGTTTTCGCGGCGCACCAGTGCTTTATGTGAAATGGAAGGCTCGCAGCGGTGATGCGCGCTTTAACGGATTTGTGCTTGAGCGCTTTTCTCAGCTTTTTCTTCTTCGACTCATCGTCTGCTCTCAGCCTCTTCGCGCTTTCTCCGTATGAGGAAGGGGGCTAATCGTTGGCGCGGCGGTGGCTGTGGTGCAACGGGCCGCCGCAACATCAACGGGTGATCCCCCGCACAACTGTGAGAATCATCTTTGTTTAGTTGGGCTCATTTTCTTTGTTGTGCTTGCCGCTGTCATCTACGTCGTACGCTTTATTTCATGGCTCGATGCTTGCACCATCAAGGGAGATGGGACGATATCACAGATGATGTAGACACAGCCAGGCAAGAGCACACGCACGTATACCAGCAGCCCCCTCCCTCAATACACGCGCACAAGCGAACAGAAGAATAAGAATCCTACACCTGCTCTTTGGAGGTCTTTCTGTTGATGCCGTTCTTTTTTTTTTTCGCGTGACTGCGTATGTGTCAGCATCTTCGTCTCCACATGTCGTTACACGCTCCAGCTGCCTCTTTTCTCCGTTGTTTCCTTGTCTCGGGCACAAATAAGTGCCAAGCGCTGCATGTGCGTATTTATGTCTGTTTAAGGTTTTGCCTTTCTCTTTTTTCTTTGTTTGCGTCTTGTGTGAGTCCGTGTGTATGTGTGTGCCGCCGGATATTGCAGCACTGCTGCCTCGTCCTTCGAGTATGCCCCCTTCGTCCCCCCTCCCCTTTTTACCCTGCCTCACATGATTGAGGAGAATGGCGGCGTGTTGGTGATGCTGGACGACACACACTTTTTTTTTGTTCTTTAATGTTATTGCTATTATTATTTCACCTCTGTTGGCTCTCGGTTTCTCTCTCATCCCTTTCTCGGGAGGCACTTGCGTGCCATTTCCGACTTTGCCGCTGCACACCGTATAATCGCTTTTGTTTTCCCTGCTTCAGTCCTTTGTTCGGCCTTCGTCGGTCTCGACGCCCTCCCTGGCGCGCCGAGACCTCCTCCTTCCCTCTCCTTTTTTTTTCCTTCTTTGGCCACCAATCGGAATGCGTCAAGGGATTTTCACTCTGTGCATATGTGCGCCTGTCTTGCGTGTGTGTGTGTGTGTGTCGTGCAAAGTCAGTTACGTTTTCGTCATTTTCGTTGGCCTCGAGTGTGTGCCGGGGGCCTTGGCAAAGAGCCGAGAAAGCGGGGAAAAGAAAGCGCTACTCAGAGCGGGACGGGCGGAAGTACGACTGAGCAGTGAGTAAGGAGCAGGGTAAGAGAGAGGGTAGAGGGAGGGTGGGAAGATGAATGAGGCATGCAACTGGAAGAGAGAGACAGAACAAATTTAAGGCAGTGATGCCAGCTTGTTGCACACGCATGTTGTGGTCTCAAGGGGAAGAACAGAGCGAGAGGCGGGGAAAGGGTGACCACAGGCTTGCTGGTTCTCTCGTCCCTACAGTTCAACGAAAAATGTTTTTTCCCTTTTTTTCGCTGTTCTGTGGAGTCCGCATAGCCGTGGTTGAGGAATCATGAGCATGAATGTGCGTGTGTCTTGACTGTCCAGTAGTCCGTGTTCCCAATGCGGGTAGCACGCTTTCCTCCTTTACTCTTTCCCGTCCGACACTCATCACAGCGTCCGCCCCTTTGCCGGCCTACTGAGACCTTTCTTTCGCCTTCGCGGCAGTCTTTCGACCCCTCCCCCTCTCCGTCTTATCTCCTCCACTTTCCCATCGCCCTCCCTTCATCTCTCGGCGCGTGCGACTCTCCTGCTACCTGCTGTGTATGTGCATTGATCAGCGGCCCCCCTTCTCCTCTTCCTGCTTTGCTGCTTTTCCTTATCTTGTGCTTCCTCTTTTTGTGTTGGCGTGTGGTCTCTCTCTTCGTTCTTCTTTGGTGCGAGTGCACGCTGGTTTTGCGCAGGTCACGGCACTCGCCTCCCCTCTCCCTCTTTTCCCCTCCTTCTCCCCTGCTTCTCTCTCGTTGGATATCTTTATCCTTCCTAAGCTATTGTTTCTGAACAAGGCGGTAGTACCAGCAGAACGTTGACTCCTTCTCCGCTTGCCTTTTCCCTTCCGTTGCCCCTCCTGCGTCTCTACACACGTCCTTGCTCACTCGCACTCCGGTATGGACGCTCGGATCCTCTTCCCTTCTCCATTTTTTTCTTTTCGTGTGCGTCGGTGTGTGTGTGTGTGTGTCTGTGTTGCTCTTCATTGCTGATGCGGATGTTTGTGTACGCCACCTGTCATCCGCGTACGCCGTGTATCGCTTCTCCTCCGGTACCGTGTGCCCCCTTCCCTTATTCTTCTCGACGACTTTGTGTGCGACGCACTAGAACCCATGGAGACCGCAGAGCGAAAAAGAGGCTGGGACAACCCCGTCGTTTTGTCTCACACATTGGCCGACGTGCCCCCGCCTCGTTTTAATTGGCTCCTCGTTCTCTCCTACCCATTCAGTGAAAGAGGAAGTGCAGGATCGAGAGCCGTGCGTGTGCGTGCTCCTGCCTTAGAGGAGAAGGGGATCTGGTGGCGTCGGGAAAGCCAAGCAGAGAAAAAATGCAGAAGAGGTAGACACCCAACGACGTGAATGCCAGCTGCTTCATCCTGATCCCGCCCCTACTTCCCTCCCCTTCTGTGTGTGTGTGTGTGTGTGTATGTTTCTTCTTTTTCCATCTTCATTCTGTTTACTCTGTCTTCTTCTGCCATGTGGTGCGCATGCGCGTGTGTGCCGTTGTTCTCCTTTTTTTTTTCGCTCGCTGTTCGCTTGTTCTTTGCGCTCCTATGTCACCTAACTTGCTCCGCCGTTCTTTTATTGTTCTCCGCCTCTGACCTCCTTTCCGCTCCTTCTTTGGTGTGGAGTGTACGCTGTTATGTGATGTTTGATGTCTGTTTTGTGTACGCCTGCAGTGCCTGCGTTCTTGTACCTCTTTGACACCTTCTCAGTCACCTACCTATGTGCGTGTGGCTCACCTTCGTTCTTTCCCTTTCCTTCATCCCATGGTTGTTTTGCTCGCTTTTGGGGGGTTTCAGGTTTTCTTCTCTGTGTCTGATTGTGTTGTCTGCCCCAATTCCTGCCCACCATGTTTTTGGGCAACGAAATGGGGGTAGCTTGTGTCTGCGCTGTCTTGTGCCCTTTTATTATTACTATTGCTGGTAAAACATGCACCGACGCATCCGCATATGTCGGTGTCGGTGTTGGGTGCTGAGAGCCATGGCCCTCCGTTCTGCTTGTCTATCCCTTTTCCTTTACTGCTTCGGTTTCTGTTTCTGCGTTTGATGGAGCCTGAGTGCGTGTGCGCGTGTGGTGGTTAAGTAAGTGGGCTGTACAAAACAGAAACGTGCGAAGCGGTGGAGAGGTGAGGGCGAGCAAAACCACACCTCTCCCTTCTCCCTTGTTCCCTTGTGCAAGCGCCTCCTTTCGGAGGAGCCTGCACACCCACCCGCGCACTTCTCACGTGCAGCTACTGTCACTTACCTCCCTGCTGATGCCAGTGGCGAGAAGCAACCGGACAGAGCGGCACGCCCCTCATTTTACGAGGGCCATGACAGGCTGCCTATCCGCTCCTCGTCCAGGGGAGCGCTTTTTGGGCCTGGGTGTAGGTGCTTGTGCAGTGCTCTCCTCCGCATGATGCCTGGGGAGTCGTATCGACGCACACGTCCTTGCACCCCACCCGTCCCCTGGGTGATCAGCCCACCACCTTACACGTCTCAACGTTTTTTCTCCGTTCTCTTCGATCTCATTCTTGTCTGTCTCTCTCCCTCCTTCTCCTCTTTTTCGCACTTGCTGGCGATTTCTTCAAATGTGGTGCGCGCCTCGCGCCGCTTGGATGTGCAACGCACTACGTGCAATCCCATCAACATGCGGAGACACAACACGGCGCGGAATTCTCTAGATCACTTCGGCGCACCGCGCCTCCTTTTAGTTCCTTTCCGCTGTCTTGCCCTTGTCTTCGTCGGCTCCTTTTAACCGCCCCCGATCGGCTGCTCATCTCTGACACGTCTCACTGCTCCCCCTCCTTCCCTCCCCCCTTCTGCCCTCTGGCGAGGTCCGCAGTCTCGATTTTTTTTTTTGAGGGAATTCCTCCGGCAACTCTTCCGACCTCGTCGAGCGTTTCTTTCGTTTTCGCTGTTGGCTGCTGTCCGCCGGAGGACCACGCACCCCTGCCGCCGCAGCTCAAACGCGGATCCCCACAGGCAGAGTCGCTGGCAGGCGCGCACCCCGACAAACATACGCCGCCGCAACGAGGAAGCAGAAAAAAAGACCCCAAAGCGATATCCAAGTAAATGGCGTCGTTCAAGTGCACCAGCCTTCTCTTGATCAGCGTCGTGGCGGTCGTCATAGCCTTTTTTGCGTACGTGGATCAACCATCGCATTGGGTGTACGACCCCGTGCGCCTGCAACAGATTGCGCAGCAGAGCATTGCCACCGCCCATGCGGCAAACGGGGGCAAGGCGACGGCAAAGCAGGTAACAGACGAGACCATTCGTCTGATCCTGGAGAACTACCCGAAAACGACGCGATACACGGGCCACTGGCTCTGGAACAACGCAGGCGGGGCTATGGGGTCCATGACGGTGCTGCACTGCTCCTTCTCAGAGTACCTGATTATCTTTGGCTCCTCTGTCGGCACGGAGGGGCACACGGGTCGCTACTTCTGGGCTGACGACTTCTTCAACATCCTCGTTGGCGAGCAGTGGGCAGCGCTGCCCGGGGTGGAAGAGAAAGAGGTTTACCGCCCAGGAGATCAGCACATCTTGCCACGCGGCTCAGCGAAGCAGTATCGCATGCCCGAAGAGTGCTGGGCTCTCGAGTACGCCCGCGGTAACATCGTATCGATGCTTTTCTTCGGCTTCGCTGACATGTTCAGCTCCACGCTGGATGTGGTGACCATCTACCAGACGGTGATGGAAAGCGCCGGCAACATGATTAGGAATACCTTGATGGGCAAAATCTGAGACACGACGCAGACCCCCCAGAACGAGAGTCACGAACGTAAAAAAGGACATGCAGCGCACTGTCGACTGTGACTGCTCACGCAATAAGTGGCCACACCGAAGACACAGACACATACAAACGGTCGGTGGATAACTCGGCTGCAACAGACGGAGCAGCAGATGCGCGAAAAACTACATAGAGCAGCAGAGCACCCTCCTGCTCTTACAAAGAGCACAGACATTTCTTTCCCGTCAAAAGGTCCGTCCTTCCGGACGTGCAACATGAGTTGCACGCCACTCCACCCGCCCCCGGCCTGCCACAGACCCCACCGCGCGGTGCGAAGCAGCCGTGGACACACGCGCTAGAGAGTGCGCCGACTCCGTCATCGGAGCACGGCCCCCTGCGCCAGGCTCCACCCATCACCGCCGCTTAGCCGGTCGCCTCGCAGCCGCGCCACCCATTGTGCTGGTCGCCACCCAGTGCATCTCCTCGCGGTCGCGCAGGCTGTGCCTCCACCAGCAGGCAGTGCGAGGGCCGTGTGGGATACGTTCGAGTCACGCGGACACGTCGCCTATCGCGTGGATGGCAGAAGCGTGCGCACCGTCGCTGGCCTCTCCAGCGCAACAATGTCCACAGCCTGACCGCCGGCATGCGTGGCGGTACATCGCTCTGACCCTCCCGCCCTCCGCCATGTCCGAGGTGCGTGAAGTTTTCACCACCTGAAGTGGCTCGGCGTTGGCAGTGATAGGGGGTGGGGGCTGCATAGCTTCCCCCACACAGAGCGTGGGGAGGGGGAGAGGGGTGTACTGCGCCCTGCGATGCCACGCGCGGAGAGGGGTGTCCTCCCCGCTCAACCCGTCATCGGGAACCAGAAGAGCGTTAAAGCACAGACAAAAAGAGCCAAGAAGAGAAGTTGTGACTTCCGCTGCTGCCAACGCTCTTTTTATTTTGGTTGCTTCTCTGTTGCTGGCCACCCCACCGCGGGTGCCTGGGTGCGGCACCCAACGCTGTGCGGAAGCCAAGCGCCCACATCCAGCGCTTCGTGTGGTGGGCCTCGGACTCTTGGTGTCGGCGGACAGGTCTGGGCTGGCGGTGTGCCGAAGAGACGTGCGGCCTTGATGGTCGCGTTGGGGCCCGCTCGCTACGAATCGTGCCGACGGCTCAACACGTGTGCGCAACGGCGTGCAGCGGGCGCGAGTCTCTGTGCGGCGCCGGTGGCGCCGCACGTATCCGAGGAAGGACGAGAATGCAGGGCGCATGACCCGACTCGACGGCAGACGGCTCGTGCTGGACGACGAGGATTTAGCGGTGGCGCAGCAGAGGCAGGTGGGCTGCGGCTGCGTGCGCGTATTCGCTGAGCTGCTCGCGGTACTATGGCATGTAATCAAGAAAAGGGGTCTGCCGTTTTGTGTACTGACGTAATGCTTGGATTTTGGTGGATTATGGCTGCAGCGGTGAGCGCTGGTGGTCGTGCTGGACGTACTGCATATACGCAGAGGTTCTGGATTGCTGTAGTACATCGACCGGCTCTGTGTTGTACATGTAGGGAATGAGCTAGACGATGCCTGCCGCGGTGAAAGTGTGCACCGCTTCTGGGGGTTCTGTGCACTGCCAGAGCATCTATTCGTGTACGCATGTCTGCACCCTCGTCCCTCTTTGGTGGTTTTTGTTCATGTACGCCGTTACCCACTTTTTTTGTTCGGTTTCCGGAGGCTGCAGGGAGACCTTGATTCTGTGTTTGTCGGGCGGTGAGCGACGAGTGCTGCCGCGACCCAAGAGAGAGCCAAAGCAAAACACTAAGACGCCAACTCACCAGTTTGTTGGGTTTCGTGGAAGATCTTGGTAAGAGGCGATGTTCTCGCTTCCCTGGCTGCCCGAAAGCCTGGCTCGGCGAGCTATTCCGAGCGACGCCGTGCGATTCTGGTGGTCATGTGCCGATGTGTTCGCGAAAGGCGGCTGCGCCGCCCACGTGACTGTCGGCGTTGTAGTGCTGGAGCGCGTTGCTTTGCTCCACCCCCTCCACCCGCCATCGCTTTGTTTCTCCCGCCAGGATCGACTAGGAGGGTGTGGCTTCGTCAGGCGGTGTCCGCATGCTTCGGAGAAGGTCCTCTCCTTTGGCGCCTTTTCCTTCCTCTGTGCGCGCCAGTCTGTTTTTTTTGTTTGTTTGTTCTTGCGCCGTTTAGCGACCACCACCACTACCCTCCTTGCAGCAACTCGGTGTCAAAAACTCTCACCTCCTTCTCTCTCTTGCGCATGCGCCGCTGCTGTTTTCGGCCTCCGCCCGCCCCCTCCCCCTCTACACCCATCCAGCGGTGCAAGGTGTGGCCTTCACGCTTATTGCCCATCGCTTTCACATTGACGTGTGCCTCTGCTGCTGCTGTAGTGTCCGCATCTCTCATCTTTTTTTTTGCGTTGCTTGTAAGGCACTTATATCCGCCTTTGAAGTGCGCCTACGTTTTGCATGTGTGTGTGTATGCATTGTGTGTTTTGGTGCTCTTCGCTAATAATAAGTCTCATCCCCTTCATGCGCGACGTGCGTCTGAACACGCGTTCACGCACGTGCGTTTTGGCGTGCTCAGACTTCTGTCTCCGTTTTTCGCTGTTCGCTTTACAGTATATTGCACATATATATATGTGCTATTTATAATAATAATATATATACACCTATATGTATTTATTTANTATATATATATATTTTGGTTTGCTGATCGTT
>NC_009413.2:940549-945134 GCF_000002875.2 Leishmania infantum JPCM5 | reverse complement strand
TCTACCACCCCATCCAGCGGTGCAAGGTGTGGCCTTCACGCTTATTGCCCATCGCTTTCACATTGACGTGTGCCTCTGCTGCTGCTGTAGTGTCCGCATCTCTCATCTTTTTTTTTGCGTTGCTTGTAAGGCACTTATATCCGCCTTTGAAGTGCGCCTACGTTTTGCATGTGTGTGTGTATGTATTGTGTGTTTTGGTGCTCTTCGCTAATAATAAGTCTCATCCCCTTCATGCGCGACGTGCGTCTGAACACGCGTTCACGCACGTGCGTTTTGGCGTGCTCAGACTTCTGTCTCCGTTTTTCGCTGTTCGCTTTACAGTATATTGCACATATATATATGTGCTATTTATAATAATAATATATATACACCTATATGTATTTATTTATATATATATATATATTTTGGTTTTGCTGATCGTTTTATCGTCGGAGCGAAACGCTGTGCATCAACGAGCAGCGTCTGACATCTACCGCGATAGGACACAGGTGAGAGAAGCGAGAAAGAATATTCCCACAAGAGCCTCACCGGGTTCTACGAAGTTGTGCTTTCAAGTAGGATGAACACGGCGACTGTGATGATGGCGCGCGGCCCGGTCACCCCACAACGCCGCCTTAGTAGATGCACCAGCGCGCTCTGTTGTGCCATCGCGATCGCACTGTTTTGTGCTCTTTGTTGCGAAGTCAGCGCGCTGGAGGTGGGCAAGTTTTTTCCCGCCAAGACGCGCATGAGCGCGAAGGATCGTTACGAATCTGTTCTGGCGCTGCAGTCTCTGCAGCGCGCGATCGACGACCCTGAGCTGCAAAAGGAGGTAGAGTCCGCGCTCAAGGACACAACGAGGGGCTTCGACATGTGCCGATCGGCGCTGTACCGCTGCAACCGCGTGACCGGCGCTCTCGAGGAGGCGGTCATCGAGGGCATGCGAGACGGAACTGTGAAGTGGGACGAGTATCCCAAGTCGGTGAAGCGGATCCGCATCACGGACTCGAGGCTGAGGCAGCCACTCGTGCTCTCCAGCTTACCTGCGAACCTTGAGGAATTCGTGGCAACGAACGTGGAGTGGGAGTCCGACTCGATTCTTCAGGCCCCAGGGAGTGGCGAGGGGGGAGTTGTGAAGGGGCCCTTGGCTCATCTTCGCGTTTTGCAATGTGACAACTGCGCTCTCGTGAAGGCAGAGGTGACGACGACGACACCCCAGCTGGAGTGGCTGCAGGTGTTGAGCCTTTCCGGCAATCCAGACTTGTTCATCGATCTCCGCGAGCTGCCGCGCAACCTCCAATCTCTGCAGCTCTCGTACACACAGCTGGCTCACTCCACGGTCAGGGAGGTATTGGAGACTGCGCCGGCGTTTCTCTCGCTGCTGAATATCAGCTTCACCGGTGTTGCTCTGACCCTCGACATGCTGCCGTCTGCACGGAATCAGCTGAAGGCGTTGGATGTGTCCGGCCTGGAAAGCAACAACCCGGGGTCACCTCTGTCTCTCTCTCAGCTGCAAAGCGCGTGTGGCGAAAGTGGCTTCAGCCTCGCAGAACTGTACCTCACCAGGTGCAGCCTGACGGGCACCCTCCCTCACCTTCGTAACTGCACGAAGCTGAAGGTGATGGATGTGTCGCACAACCTCCTCGATGGCGCCGTGTTCGCTCAACTCCCCGAGAACATAGAGTTGCTGCGTCTCAACAACAATGCGATACAGGGTGGCCTGCGCACCAGCGAACTCCCGCGCACTCTGCGCTCCCTTGATCTTTCTGAAAACCATTTCACGGGTGAGGTCGACCTCTCGGCACTGCCGCCGCAGCTGCAGTACCTCAACATTGGCCACAATCACCTCAGCGGCCAGGTGAACCTCACGCAGCTACCCGAGTCTGTCAAGTTTGTGCACATGGAGTATAACAACTTCACCGGCGCGGCTGACCTCGTCGACCTCCCACTCGGCATCCGTTTTATCATGGTCCACCACAACAACTGGGACTACCTCATGCCCGCCCCGTGAGATGGGCCAGCACCATTTAAGGCGAAAAAGCCGGCGGAAGGGTGCGGCGTTCTTATTGTGGTGCTCGTGGTGGCAGCCTCAGCTCTCCGTCTTGCTCACCCTCTGCATCTGAGCCGTTCACCTCCGTCTTCGTCTCTCTCTTTCTCCCCATGCCAGTGCGCACGTACGTATCTGCTTTTGGTGGTGATTAAGCGCGGGGGTGGCGTAGCCAGGCGGTGGCGGCAGGGTTGGGGGGCATCAAGTCAACATTGTGCCTGGTTTATGAGCAGCGAGCACCTTTGGGCTGTAGCACGTGTTGAGGAGAGTAATATCCAGCGCATTCTTGTGTGACTATCATTTCGTGCGCCATGTTACCTTCTCCTGCTCGCCCTTTTTTTTCCTAACACCATTCGGTTACTTTTTTTCTGCTGCTTTTAGGCGTCGCCGCGCGGGAGAGGCAAGACTTGAATGCATGCTGCATGTTAAATATTATGGCAAACAACGGGGCCGACTCCGCACAGGCTCACACAATGGAGCGCAGCACTATCACCGCTGGCGTGCATCTGCCTACATGTTTGTCTATGGTCGGATGCGGCTGTGCATTTCACTTTCTATTCTGACTAGAAAAATAATGCCCTTGATGCTGCCGGCCACCCCACCGCGGGTGCCTGGGTGCGGCACCCAACGCTGTGCGGAAGCCAAGCGCCCACATCCAGCGCTTCGTGTGGTGGGCCTCGGACTCTTGGTGTCGGCGGACAGGTCTGGGCTGGCGGTGTGCCGAAGAGACGTGCGGCCTTGATGGTCGCGTTGGGGCCCGCTCGCTACGAATCGTGCCGACGGCTCAACACGTGTGCGCAACGGCGTGCAGCGGGCGCGAGTCTCTGTGCGGCGCCGGTGGCGCCGCACGTATCCGAGGAAGGACGAGAATGCAGGGCGCATGACCCGACTCGACGGCAGACGGCTCGTGCTGGACGACGAGGATTTAGCGGTGGCGCAGCAGAGGCAGGTGGGCTGCGGCTGCGTGCGCGTATTCGCTGAGCTGCTCGCGGTACTATGGCATGTAATCAAGAAAAGGGGTCTGCCGTTTTGTGTACTGACGTAATGCTTGGATTTTGGTGGATTATGGCTGCAGCGGTGAGCGCTGGTGGTCGTGCTGGACGTACTGCATATACGCAGAGGTTCTGGATTGCTGTAGTACATCGACCGGCTCTGTGTTGTACATGTAGGGAATGAGCTAGACGATGCCTGCCGCGGTGAAAGTGTGCACCGCTTCTGGGGGTTCTGTGCACTGCCAGAGCATCTATTCGTGTACGCATGTCTGCACCCTCGTCCCTCTTTGGTGGTTTTTGTTCATGTACGCCGTTACCCACTTTTTTTGTTCGGTTTCCGGAGGCTGCAGGGAGACCTTGATTCTGTGTTTGTCGGGCGGTGAGCGACGAGTGCTGCCGCGACCCAAGAGAGAGCCAAAGCAAAACACTAAGACGCCAACTCACCAGTTTGTTGGGTTTCGTGGAAGATCTTGGTAAGAGGCGATGTTCTCGCTTCCCTGGCTGCCCGAAAGCCTGGCTCGGCGAGCTATTCCGAGCGACGCCGTGCGATTCTGGTGGTCATGTGCCGATGTGTTCGCGAAAGGCGGCTGCGCCGCCCACGTGACTGTCGGCGTTGTAGTGCTGGAGCGCGTTGCTTTGCTCCACCCCCTCCACCCGCCATCGCTTTGTTTCTCCCGCCAGGATCGACTAGGAGGGTGTGGCTTCGTCAGGCGGTGTCCGCATGCTTCGGAGAAGGTCCTCTCCTTTGGCGCCTTTTCCTTCCTCTGTGCGCGCCAGTCTGTTTTTTTTTGTTTGTTTGTTCTTGCGCCGTTTAGCGACCACCACCACTACCCTCCTTGCAGCAACTCGGTGTCAAAAACTCTCACCTCCTTCTCTCTCTTGCGCATGCGCCGCTGCTGTTTTCGGCCTCCGCCCGCCCCCTCCCCCTCTACACCCATCCAGCGGTGCAAGGTGTGGCCTTCACGCTTATTGCCCATCGCTTTCACATTGACGTGTGCCTCTGCTGCTGCTGTAGTGTCCGCATCTCTCATCTTTTTTTTTGCGTTGCTTGTAAGGCACTTATATCCGCCTTTGAAGTGCGCCTACGTTTTGCATGTGTGTGTGTATGTATTGTGTGTTTTGGTGCTCTTCGCTAATAATAAGTCTCATCCCCTTCATGCGCGACGTGCGTCTGAACACGCGTTCACGCACGTGCGTTTTGGCGTGCTCAGACTTCTGTCTCCGTTTTTCGCTGTTCGCTTTACAGTATATTGCACATATATATATGTGCTATTTATAATAATAATATATATACACCTATATGTATTTATTTATATATATATATATTTTGGTTTTGCTGATCGTTTTATCGTCGGAGCGAAACGCTGTGCATCAACGAGCAGCGTCTGACATCTACCGCGATAGGACACAGGTGAGAGAAGCGAGAAAGAATATTCCCACAAGAGCCTCACCGGGTTCTACGAAGTTGTGCTTTCAAGTAGGATGAACACGGCGACTGTGATGATGGCGCGCGGCCCGGTCACCCCACAACGCCGCCTTAGTAGATGCACCAGCGCGCTCTGTTGTG
>NC_009413.2:868911-940448 GCF_000002875.2 Leishmania infantum JPCM5 | reverse complement strand
GTCCGGCCTGGAAAGCAACAACCCGGGGTCACCTCTGTCTCTCTCTCAGCTGCAAAGCGCGTGTGGCGAAAGTGGCTTCAGCCTCGCAGAACTGTACCTCACCAGGTGCAGCCTGACGGGCACCCTCCCTCACCTTCGTAACTGCACGAAGCTGAAGGTGATGGATGTGTCGCACAACCTCCTCGATGGCGCCGTGTTCGCTCAACTCCCCGAGAACATAGAGTTGCTGCGTCTCAACAACAATGCGATACAGGGTGGCCTGCGCACCAGCGAACTCCCGCGCACTCTGCGCTCCCTTGATCTTTCTGAAAACCATTTCACGGGTGAGGTCGACCTCTCGGCACTGCCGCCGCAGCTGCAGTACCTCAACATTGGCCACAATCACCTCAGCGGCCAGGTGAACCTCACGCAGCTACCCGAGTCTGTCAAGTTTGTGCACATGGAGTATAACAACTTCACCGGCGCGGCTGACCTCGTCGACCTCCCACTCGGCATCCGTTTTATCATGGTCCACCACAACAACTGGGACTACCTCATGCCCGCCCCGTGAGATGGGCCAGCACCATTTAAGGCGAAAAAGCCGGCGGAAGGGTGCGGCGTTCTTATTGTGGTGCTCGTGGTGGCAGCCTCAGCTCTCCGTCTTGCTCACCCTCTGCATCTGAGCCGTTCACCTCCGTCTTCGTCTCTCTCTTTCTCCCCATGCCAGTGCGCACGTACGTATCTGCTTTTGGTGGTGATTAAGCGCGGGGGTGGCGTAGCCAGGCGGTGGCGGCAGGGTTGGGGGGCATCAAGTCAACATTGTGCCTGGTTTATGAGCAGCGAGCACCTTTGGGCTGTAGCACGTGTTGAGGAGAGTAATATCCAGCGCATTCTTGTGTGACTATCATTTCGTGCGCCATGTTACCTTCTCCTGCTCGCCCTTTTTTTTCCTAACACCATTCGGTTACTTTTTTTCTGCTGCTTTTAGGCGTCGCCGCGCGGGAGAGGCAAGACTTGAATGCATGCTGCATGTTAAATATTATGGCAAACAACGGGGCCGACTCCGCACAGGCTCACACAATGGAGCGCAGCACTATCACCGCTGGCGTGCATCTGCCTACATGTTTGTCTATGGTCGGATGCGGCTGTGCATTTCACTTTCTATTCTGACTAGAAAAATAATGCCCTTGATGCTGCCGGCCACCCCACCGCGGGTGCCTGGGTGCGGCACCCAACGCTGTGCGGAAGCCAAGCGCCCACATCCAGCGCTTCGTGTGGTGGGCCTCGGACTCTTGGTGTCGGCGGACAGGTCTGGGCTGGCGGTGTGCCGAAGAGACGTGCGGCCTTGATGGTCGCGTTGGGGCCCGCTCGCTACGAATCGTGCCGACGGCTCAACACGTGTGCGCAACGGCGTGCAGCGGGCGCGAGTCTCTGTGCGGCGCCGGTGGCGCCGCACGTATCCGAGGAAGGACGAGAATGCAGGGCGCATGACCCGACTCGACGGCAGACGGCTCGTGCTGGACGACGAGGATTTAGCGGTGGCGCAGCAGAGGCAGGTGGGCTGCGGCTGCGTGCGCGTATTCGCTGAGCTGCTCGCGATAGAAGGACGTGCTGGCGCGCGAGAAAGAGCGATGTGTATGTGCATGCTCGTGTATGCCGCGCATTGCGGAGGGTGCGCCATATTGTGTCCAGTGCGGCAGGGCTGGAAGAGGAAGGTGAGGATGTGATCCCAGGCAAGGCGCTGCGTGTGCGGGAGCCACCCACGTGGCGTACCCGATGCGGGCCACCCACTCAGACGCAGGCGGAAGAAGACGTCTGTCGCTGACCTGTTACGACTGTTCCGATGACGCTCGTGTGCGGCTTTTGTCGTGGTAGGCGAGGGTTTTTTTCCTTTTCTGCGAGGCGCTTCAATGGCCCTCTTTTTCTTCGTGTTGCTGCTAATGGCGCAGAGTTGCTTGCGGGGCGAGAGAGGTGGAAACGCGAGTGGCGAACCAGAAGGGATTGAAAAAAGGTTGGATGAGAGTTGCTCTGAGTTGTTTCGAGCAGGATGGGTAGGTCGTGGCGAGTGAGCAGAGTCTGATTAGCCGCGCGACGTTTTTTTTTGCGGGCTGAGGAGGAGGGCTGATCTGAAGACCACGGAAAATGCCTGCAGCTAGTTGTACCCCTATTCTATTCCGCCCGGTGCCTACGACTCCATCTTCGCGCTTCGCCGAGTCTTCATTTCAGTCTAGTGGAGCGAGCGGATGCCTGTGCTTTTCTTTGCTTCCGTCGTGCTGGTTCCTTATCCCGTTTCGTGGTTATGCACACACATGTATTTTTGCTTCTCTGTTGTCTGCGCCTGTTCGCTTGGTTCGCGCCTCAAGGCGCGCACACACACACATACACACTGAAGCATCTGCGCAGTGTCTGAATTCCGTTCTCCACTACTGATAAAGACAGCGCGCCGGGGGGGGACGGCTTTTTGGCCGTCTTGTGACACATCATGAGAGGAAAAGGAAACAACAGGGAGTGTGGTCCAGGAGCAGAGAGAAGGCGGTGGCGCACGCACTTTGGGTATACGAAAAGAGGATCATATATGCTTGCCCGCCTTTTTTTCGAGTGCGTGAGCCTTAGCTTGTCTTCATCGTGATGAGACGCTACACAGTCTGCGAGTGCACAGCAGCCCCCTCTCCCCCCTCCCAAAAAAAAACCAAGCGGTGTTACCAGGCGTGGTAAATGCGACTCCTGACGTGGTGATGGTGGTGGTTGGGAGGCACGGGACGAGTAGCGGCAGGCCCTCCCTCTCCTTTTTGTATGGTCGCCTAATAATCTTCTCAGACACGCATACACGAACATGCGGTGCATCGCCACAGTATCCATCCATCTCTCTCTGTGCCCTCTTCTATTGCCACCCTTGCCCTTCTTGACCCCAACCTTCTCCACCGCACCCACGCCTGATCTTCTATGATGACTAAAACATATTTTTTTTTGTGTGGGGCTGGCCGGGGGACTTCGCTATTGCGGATTTTGACACCCGACCTACTCGCACGCGCATACATCGCCTGACGAGTATATCTCTCTCTATGTGTGTGCTTGTGTTTGGGCACCGCTTGCATGAAAAGAAAAAAAACAATCGAGAAAAAAAAGGGGTTGGTGCATCTCCCATCATTTGCAGAAATCACCCATACATCCTTTTTTTTTTCGATTTCGATTTCGCTTAAAGTGTTGCTGTTCTTGTATCCATTTCCTTCCAGTGCTTTTTTTTTTTGTTGCACGCGCTCCGCTGCCGCTCCACCGTGCAAAGAACGAGAGAAATCGTTTCGCCAAAACACACACACACACACATAGATATGGTTATCGCTCAGACGAAAAAGCAAGAGAAAAACGAAAAAAAAGGTGGAAGGAAAGCCTACGCAAGCGCATCCTTTACACCAAATAGCGAAAAAAAAATCGCGCTGAACACGCTCCAGCCTGTATTCTCCGTTCGCTCTCCCCCTCCTGCTGTCCTTTGCTTTCCTTCCTTCTTGTATTGCATATATATATATATATTTATTTATTTGCCTAAGCTCATCAGGAAGCACACACGTGCAGAGACACTTCTATACTTTTTGCCTCCGAGCTGTGACGCACCGCGCTCCTATCGACGCTCCAAGCAGTGGAAAACAGGGGCGAAGTGGTTGCTCGCATCGCTAAACACGGACGCACATACACAAAGTGAGCTGCCTGGGTAGGCGAGTAGGGTGATGCCGTGCTTGACGACGTCCTCGAGGCCCAGGACGAGCGGAGGTGCAATGCCGTCGTCTTTAATCTCATTTCTCGCACTGCTGCCACTGCTGATGTTACTCATCCTAGGCGTCACGGCGCAGAGGACGCTTGGCAAGGGCATCCACGCTGCTGTGGAAGCTTCGTGGAACGAGACGTCGCTCTATCAGGAGGGCTGCGAGTGGGCCGCGCGCTCTTTCGGCGACGAGGCCTTCTACAGTTGCCTTGATGCCCTCTGGCCGCCGTCTCCGTCGCAGGACCGCGGAAGAAGTAGCGCGGACTCTGAGGGGGCGCGCGAGGCGACTAGCGCTCGCTTTCTCACGCAGCAGCTGCAGTACATGAGACTTCTCGAGGTTCTCTTTCGCCTGCCTGAGACGCGAGGCACCAACAGGGCCGTTTTTGAAGCAGAGATGGCGGCTCGCGTCTACTCGCCGGCAGTGGAGGCGCACTACACCCTTGCGGATAAGGCTCTCCGCGAGACGACGCCGCCGTCCTTGTCGGAGAGGGACGACAGTGACCAAGGTGAGCGTGGCAGCGGGAACAGATTGGCCTGTGGCGAACCCTTCGCCGTAGTTTACACCCGCACTGCTCCAGGTGCCCCACTACAGGCGCTTCGTGTCAAAACACCTTCAGCCCTGAAGAACGCAGCTGGTGGTGCGGGGCCGCAACACAGAGATGCCTTGGTGTCCATAGACGAGGTTGCTTTCGCGAGCTTCGATCACCGTCACCCGGCGTCATCGCTGGCTGCTGTTCGCGAGGTACCGGCTGTGGTGGTTCTGTATGGACTGCCTGGCTCCCCTGCTGCCCACGCGCTGCACCGCGTTGCCGTGGAGCTGTCGACCCCCTCCGACGCCGCCAGTGCCACCGTCTCTGGTGTTCCGGCCTATTTCTGGCGTCATCTACCAGTGTCGGTGTCACGTCTCTGCGCCGCTGCTGGTGCACCTGAGCGGTCATTGGCAGCAGCGATGACGAGTCTGTGGGACAGCCCTTTGGTTGTACAGGGCTATGGCGTTACCGTGGACATTAAAAACATGGAGTACAAGGTGCTGGATGAGAAGGCGGCCGCGCAGCAACGAGCCAAGGAGCAGAGCTCGACGGCAGTGGATGCGGGGTCGTCGCATGACGGCACCGATGCTCCGGCTGCGGCAAAGCGGGTACCGAAGACGCAGGTGGACCGCATCGTTGGCGGCTTTCACGTTGGCCGGCTGAAGGAGCGCTACCCGGGCTTGGCTGCCTCCCTCGACGAATTCGCCATCCTCCTTGACGAGGAGATGGGCAGCGACGACGTGAAGGTGAACTTTGATGTGCGGGAGCTGCAGAAAATAGGCCTTGCGGCGACGCAGTATATCAGCGAAGTGGAGAACCACATCCGGCGCTTGCACGTGCTAACGGACTTGGTGATGCGGTTCCCGACGTACGCCACCGCCCTCTCCCGCATCGCGGCACTACCCGGCCGACTCGTGGAGGTGCAGAAGACTTTGCTCATTCTTCACCAGCGCATGAGGCCAGGTCAGTCAGCCTTCTTCGTGGACGGCTGGCGAGTGGAGGAGAAGGAACTCACCTTATTTGGAGTCCTGCATGCCTTGCATGAGGAAGAGCGGCTCGTTCGGCGCATCAAAACGGTGCTGACCACGTACGCAGTTGCCGCTGATGACGCTGCGTCTGCCGCAGAAGACGCAGTACGCGAGGCGCGCACGGTGCCATTGGCGCCCGCAGTGCTCGAGAAGGTTGCCGACTACGTGAAGCGGACAACTCGCCGCACCATTGCCAGCTTCGAGGGCAGCGTCGATACAGAGGCCGCGTACGCGATTCCTTCAGTGCACATCATCTGGATCAACAATGTCGAGACGAACCCGCGGCTCAAGAGGCTGCCACCGGTGCTCTCGATCCTCTTAGCCCGTGGCTACGCCAAAACACCGCTTCCGCGGCGCAACCTGCTGAACTTCGTGTTCTTGTGGAATCCGGTCTCCAGGTCGAGTCTGCAGATGATATCCCTGCTGTTCCGCCTCCATCAGGAGGGCCTCATCGCTCGCTACGGGCTTGCGCTGGCGGACCAGACATGGTCGCCTGTGTTTGAGGCAGGGGTGCAGGGTGGTGCCGGAGGGTTCAAGGGCGAGTCTGCCGGGTCGCAGGCCGCGCTTCAGGTATTCGCTCTCGTGTATCACCTTGCCGCTAGGGGCAAGGAGAATAATGTGCTGATCTTTCTGATGGAGCTGTTGGAGGAAGCCAAGCAGGCCAGGGCGGATACGATTCCTGACGTGGTGATAACTCGCGTGTGCACGAGGACCGCACAGGCGCAGCTCAACTCCGATGTCGGTAAACTGACGAGCAATGCGGATTTTCTGAGCCACTACCACGAGACGCAAGCGGCGCTGCGCCGCTTCCGTGTTCCAGAGTACCCGGTCACCTTCCTTAACGGTGTCCTGCTGGAGAATAGCATGGCCGTCATGTCAACCGCGCTCCAGAGGGAGATAGCGTTGCTGCGGGGGTGGGCAGCAAGCGGGGCCCTGCGAGACGAGATGAAGGACATGTACAGCGCCATTCTCAAGCAGCGAGGCGCTGCGGACCACCTGCAACCCGCATTAGTGCGTGCCCCGGTGACGATGCGGTGGTCGGACACGCCAGCTACGGTCGCCTACATTGAGAGTCTGCCATACGTGTATAGTGCTTCGTACGCTGAGGAAGTCCCGGCACTCACGCAGCTTGTGATGTTGCCGTGCGAATTCACGACTGCGATGCTGCAGCAATTGCAAACGGTTATGGAAGCGCTGGAGGAGTGCGGCGTTGCCGTGAAGGCGCAAGGAGCGATCCATGAAGTGTGCGGCATGCTGCGACTTTCGCTGGTTTCATCTCCAGCCGCCACCTCTCTCTTTCATCGCCACATTGGAGCGCTTCAGCAGCAGCTGGCTCGCAGCAGGACGCCGAAGGCAGCGCGGTACACTACACTTCGACGGTACGTGTCCCACATCGCGAAAGCCGTGACGTCGGCGAATGTAGGCGTGAACCCTGTTCTGGGCACAGAGACGGTAGCTGCAGCGCTGGCGGCGGCACCACTCCCTGCCGACCTGCAGGAGTTGGTCGGTGTCTCCCGCATCACCGGTACAAGTGCATCGTCGCAGTGGGCTCGCGCAAAGGTGCAGTTTTGGTCCGCCTTCGCCGAAGCGTATCACGGAAGCGCTGGCAGCGTTGCCCTGGTCATCAATGGCCGCATCGTTGCCATGGATGCCAGCTTTAGCGCTGCAGACGTTCTCTCGGCAGCTCGGCTCGTGGCACCCATCACAAAAGCGGCCCAGAAGGCGTTAATGAATGTGAGATTTGCCGAGATGAGCACCGCCGACGGGGGCTACGCTGCAGATGAGTTAGACAACAACTTTTTCGCTAGCAAAGCTGCCTGCCTGAGCAGCGTGTTCGGTGACGAGATCTCGCAGCACATGGGGAAGCAGAGCTCCTCTGTGTCTGCTCTGATGCGGGAGGAGCGCATCCTCGGGTCTGAAAATGACTGGAAGCCGCTGCAGGCAGTGCTGTTCACGGTGAGCAACGTCGCCAGGAATGCTGGGGAAGAAGCAGGCACAGCGAGTGGGGCGGTGCCGCAACCTCTGCACCATGTGACCGTCGTAGTGGATCCTTCGTCGCGTGATGCTCAAGTGATCGTTTCGCTCGCTCACTACCTCGTCCAGTCCCCGCTGCACATTCGCCTCACTGTTCTGTTGAATCCATCACTGGATGTCAAGTTCCCGATTCGAAACTTCTACCAGTACGTCGCGAGCCCAGCGCTGGCGTTCGAGGCAACCTCCGGCCGCGTCGTCGCGCCGCATGCCACCTTCTCGCAAATGCCGTCGTCGACGCTGCTCACGCTGGGCATCGACGAGCCGCCGTCGTGGACCGTCTTCTCGCAGGATGCTGAGGTGGATCTGGACAATATCATGCTGTCGAGGCTGCCTCGAAGCAATCTTTTTGTGACAGCCGTCTACCGCATTCACTCAGTGCTGATAACGGGTGGTACGACCGATGTGCAGACGGGTGTCGCCCCTGACGGGCTTCCACTCTCCTTGCTCCATTCGTCTCGCGCACGCGGCGCTTCGGAGGTGGACTCGGCAGCCGGCACCACCGACACACAGGTAATGGCGAGCAACGGCGGATACTACCAGCTGCAGGCCAACCCAGGACTCTGGCACCTCTCCATCAAGGAAGGCCCGGTGGCGGCGGCCTATTGCATCAAGGCCATCGACGGCCACGCCGTGCGCGGCTGCACGGAGGGGGCGAACGGGCCGTTGCTGACGAACAGGACACACGGCCAGCGCATCCCGCTCGTGATCGACTCCTTCCGCGGCCGTTATCTGTCGCTACAGGTGGGTCACACGCCTACATCCGAGGTGGCAGCCGATTTGCACACGATCCTGCAGCAAATGGCGTCCGATGTGCGACCCGAGTGGCCTCCCTCGTATTCGGCGCGTGACGCAAAGCCTGCGCTGCCAGCGAAACCGACGCTCAACATCTTCTCCGTCGCCTCCGGTCACCTGTACGAGCGCTTTCTACGAATGATGATGTATAGCGTTCACAAAACGTCGAGTGATCAGCACGGCTCCAACACGACGCGCATCAAGTTCTGGGTTATTGAGAACTTTCTCTCCCCGCAGTTCAAGCGGTACATCCCCCTCCTCGCGGAGCGGCTGGGGTTCGAAGTCGGCTTCGTGACGTACCGCTGGCCGTGGTGGCTGCCACGGCAAACAGAGAAGCAGCGCAAGATCTGGGCCTACAAGATTCTCTTCTTGGACGTGCTGTTCCCTCTCGATGTCGACCGGATCATCTTCGTCGACGCTGACCAGACTGCTCAAGCGGACCTGCACGAGTTGTACAACATGGACATTGGCGGCAAGCCAATCGCCATGACCCCGTTTTGCCTTAAGTTCAAAAACAAGGCGACCATGTCCTTCAGATTCTGGGAACGGGGATTCTGGAAGGACCACCTGCGCGGCAAGCCCTACCACATCAGCGCTATCTTCCTTGTCGACCTTCGCCGCTTTCGCGCAATGTTTGCGGGCGACCAGTACCGCGACACCTACGCGAGCCTAGAAGGGGATCCGAACAGCCTGCAGAACCTCGACCAGGACCTGCCCAACTACCTGCAGCACTCTATTCCCATCTTCTCCTTGCCAGAAGAGTGGCTCTGGTGCGAGACGTGGTGCAGCGATAAAAGCAAATCGAGAGCCAAGACGATCGACCTCTGCAACAACCCGCGGACGAAGATGCCAAAGCTGGAGAACGCCAAGATGATCATTCCCGGCTGGGAGGAGCTGGACAACAAGCTGCAGAACTTGTCGGATAGTGTGCTCGCCAGCTTGTGAGTGCCGAGGCGATGGCGTGGAGAGGGATCCTCTATGAACGCCGTTCTGTGCATCTTTAAGGTCGTAGGAGTTTTTTTTTCGCGTGCGGATGTGTGTTTGGCACGGCGCTACGATAGGTTATGACTATTTTTTTTTGTTTCGTGTGTGTCTGTTTTTCAAGCTCGCAGCGTCATCTCGTTTCGGCCCGTATGCGGGTTAGTCAACCCATATGCCTTTCGTTGTTTCCTTTCCCTTCTTTGAGCCCTTTCTTGTGTGTTCTCCTCTACTCTCAGACACCGCCACCGTGTTCGCAGCACGACGGTACTGTCTTTGATGTAGGACGCGCGTACGCACACTCAAGAACGGTGAATGCCCGCAAACGTGCAAGGCCAGAGTCTGCTCGATGAGGTCATGCGACACGTCATACACGTACACACAACTCTCCCCCGCTCTCGCTGTATGGAAAAGACATCTGGCGGCCCACACGCTCCACCGTCTGTATGTGTTGCACAGCTCCTTCACCCTCCTTCTCTTTTCAAGGGGGGAAGGACTTCTGTGCCTCTGACGACGGACGGGGAGGTGGACACCCCTCTCCGCGCGTGGCATCGCAGGGTGCAGTACACCCCTCCCCCTCCCCACGCTCTGTGTGGGGGAAGCTATGCAGCCCCCACCCCCTATCCCTGCCAACGCCGAGCCACTTCAGGTGGTGAAAACTTCACGCACCTCGGACATGGCGGAGGGCGGGAGGGTCAGAGCGATGTACCGCCACGCATGCCGGCGGTCAGACTGTGGACATTGTTGCGCTGGAGAGGCCAGCGACGGTGCGCACGCTTCTGCCATCCACGTGATAGGTGACGTGTGCGCGTGACTCGAACGTATCCCACACGGCCCTCGCACTGCCTGCTGGTGGAGGCACAGCCTGCGCGACCGCGAGGAGATGCACTGGGTGGCGACCAGCACAATGGGTGGCGCGGCTGCGAGGCGACCGGCTAAGCGGCGGTGATGGGTGGAGCCTGGCGCAGGGGGCCGTGCTCCGATGACGGAGTCGGCGCACTCTCTAGCGCGTGTGTCCACGGCTGCTTCGCACCACGCGGTGGGGTCTGTGGCAGGCCGGGGGCGGGTGGAGTGGCGTGCAACTCATGTTGTATGGCAGAGAGTGTGGATCCATCAAAGAAATACTCTGCCGATGTAGTCTCTCGAGTGCTTGCCAAGCCACTACGACTTTCTCACTCGTTCTCCCCCGTATCCTTTTCCTTTGTGTGTGTGTGTGCTTCATACAACCGCGGCGATCGGTTTTGGATCTCCGAACTCGACGCCGCCACGATCACACGGCGAACAATGCAAACGCGTACACATTTATACGAACGCGTGTGTGCGCCTGGACAGCTTGGTCGTTTGCCCCCCCCCCGCCTCCGAGAGGTTCTCTGGCTGTACGACACCTTCCTCATTATCAGACACAGGCACACGCGCCAGATCCTTTGGCACGTATGCGTTGTCTTTTTTCTGCCTTTGTTGGTCCCTTGAATCCTTTCCACTCTGGCTCTCGCTGTGATCGCCTTCGCTGCGGGCCCACCCGAGCCTTTGAAAAGCATTGTCTGTCGCGTTGACCTGTTTAGATCGCCTCGCAAACGCGCAAGCGCCGCCTTACGCGCCATACCACGGTGAGTGCGTGCGCGTTTGGCTGGGCGCTCGATCACCTCTGTGTTGCCTGGTGGTGTTGGGGTGCCCACAGCCTGCCGTGCGCGCTCGGGATCCCTGGCATTCACGATTTCTTCCTTTAGAAAAGGAAAGTCTTACTCCGGTATTCCTTCGTTCCTCCATCTTTTGTTTTTCCCGTCGCTGGTCGTCCGCGCCAACTTGTGGCTGAGGCTGCAGCAGGTGATCCTTCTTATCTGGCTGATCCCGATTCCGCTTCTCTCTTCTCCATCCGTGTGAAACTTCAGCAACTCCCAAAACTGTGCGCCATGCAGGCTGCCGCCCCCGCAACGTCCCCGCCTGCCGGCGCCAGTGCATTGCCGCTGACGCTGCACGTGGCGCCGCGCGTGGATCGGGCGACCATATACCAGAACAAGTCGCTGCAGCGCCGGTGCGCGCCTCTGTCGTTCAGCACACCGGTGAACGAGGTGCAGGTAATGGTGCCGATGCCAAAGAAATTCGACGGGCAGTGCGGGTTCGATGGCGACTCGGTGCAGGTGGAGTTCGGTGCCTCGTTTGACGGCAAAGTCATCCTCGCCGGCGTGCTGGTGGATGAGGTGGAACGCCGCTGCCTGCGCAGCGACGGGACGGTGGCAGTGGAGGCGACGCGGGTTGCAGAGGTGGCGAGCGCCAGCGACTCAGACGCGGACGGAGAAGGGGCAGGTGACACATCATCGGCGAACGCGCGTCGCAAGCTGGAGTCGCAGCTCCGTACGGTGAAGCAGAAGCTTCAACTCAACGAGATTGCGCAAGCCGAGGCTGCCGCTGTGCGCGATTACACTGTGGATTGTGTAACGAGTGCGGTGGAGCCGTGCAAGGCCGCGCCGCTGATGTGCACTGCTGCGCTGCATGACCCGGAGATGTGGGGCGCGCACCTCGACGCGTTGGAGAACGCAACGAGAGAGCACGCGAAGGCGAAGCGGGAGCTGCTGCGCGCCAAGGAGGCGCTCGAGGCTGAGAAGTCGGAGCTTGAGATGAAGCTGTGCGTAGTCAACGGCGGGCAAAGCCCTCGCAGTGGCCGCAGCGATGAAGCGGGGACGACAGTGGACGTGGTGGTGCTGACGCTCAAAGTTCTGAAGCCCGTTCCAGCCGGACCCGAGGCGGTGGTATACGTGTCGTACATGGTTCCGAGCGGCCGGTGGAACGCCGTGTACGAGGTGCACCTGAACACAGTGACGAACGAAGTGGTGCTGTACTACAACGCTGAAGTCGTTCTGAACTACGGTGATGACTTGAAAGATGTGTCATTGACGCTATCCTCCGCGGTTCCGAGACGGAATGCTGCGTTACCGCCAGCCATGACCATCTGGCGCTGCGGCGTCGTGCAGCCGTCGCCGCCGACGCCCCAGTTCATGATGAGCCCAAACGCCGCCATGGCCGACTGCGCGGACGACGGGATCTGCTTTGCCTTGGCGGAGAGGGCGCCTGCCCGTTGCGCAGCGCCGATGATAAAGCGTGCCATGGCGCAGGTGGAGCAGGCCGGTACCGGGGCCATCATGAACTTTGCCATACCCAACCCGCAAACCGTGATGGCGAACGGCAAGACGACGCGTCTTCCCTTGGCCGAGCTCCGGATGCCTGCGGCGATCAGCTACATGAGCGTGCCCGAAAAGTCGCTGGCCGCCTTCACACACGCCAAGATCACGAACACGAGCGACTTCTTGTTACTGCCCGGTGAGGTAGCCGTGTTCCTGGATGGGAACTACGTTTTGCGGTCGCGTATCGACAAGCAGTGCGCATCAGGGAGTAAGTTGGACATGTATTTTGGTGCTGACCCAAGCGTGGAGATAAAGCGAGTGCTGCTGCGTCAAGCAAACAAGGTGCAGAGCTCGTACTTGAAGGGAAAGAAGAACCAAGTGAAGACGTACGCGTACAGGATTACGATTCGTAACAAGAAACGTGCCACCGGCTCCGTAGACGGTGCCTTGCGCATCAAGCTTGTGGAGCACATTCCCATCAGCAGTGAGGAGCTACTGCAGGTGCGGCTCGTTTCGCCAGCAAAGCCGCACGAAGACGTCTACATTTACGACGATGAGGAGGACAGGGTGGAACAGGAGCGGCGCAAGTTACGCCTGCTCAACAACGAAGGTATTGTGGAGATTGAGCGCAGGGTGCGTGCTGGCGAGAGCGTTGAGCTGGTTTTCGCGTTCGAAGTGGAGGCACCGAGCAACGCCACCATATACGGGCTGTGAGTCAGGGCCTCTCTAGCAGTTTAGTGCTTACGTGCCTGTAAGCACATGCGCGGTGGCCTGGCATACGGCGGAGAAAGATAGGCTGTGAAAATCAAAGCAAACCGCCGCGGCGACCAAGGTCCTTCTGGCCTCTGCCACGCCGCTAGTCAGCATAGTGAGATGACTTTCTGTAGTGTAACTCGCTTGAACTCCTCGTAGTAGCCGGGGAGAACATAGCACGCGCACACGCACACTCGAGCATGTGCAGGGGATGCAACTACGTTGCCGGCGCCGTGTTCTCTGTTTCCTTTGCTCTTCTGGTGTTGATACCGAGCAATGCACACCCCATCTTCCCACCGACCTGAGGCGGATGCAGGCTGGTGTTTCGCTCTTCCTGCCCACTTCTTGCGTACAAACGTTTCTCCTCTTGCTGCGACACGTAAGAGTCGCAGCGGCGGGTTGGCAGGAGCTCCGTTCGCTGTCTTTGGTTTTTTTTTTGCGTTCGTTCCTCCCATCTCTTGTGTCTCTTGTCTCTCACGTGTGTGCATGTGTACGGACGCCTGCGCTAGAGGGCGGGGAGGACGCTTCATGCCCCGCCTTCCGTCCGTATCGGCATCTCTCTCCATCCAAACACACACATACATGCACACATATCATCTTGTTGGGCGCATGAATCGCCCCCACGTGCACATGTGCGTCCCTCTCGTCGTTTTCTTTTCCCTTTTTCTTCTCCTTCACCCGTCCATCTTAGTCCAGCGCAGTCGTTTGACTTTTCTCTTTGTGGGGCGACTGTGTCGTGTGTACACCACCACTCACGCGCAAGAGCAACAATCAAAAAAAAGGAAAAGGAGAGAGAAGATTTTCGCAGGGGCGGGGAATGAGAACAATATGCACGCCACAGACGCACACACACACATACACTGGCACGTTCACATAACTCTACCAGCGGGCATAGAAGAGGGATGCCAAAGAGCACGTGATTCGTGTGTGCGTGTGTGTGTGTGTGTGTCCCTGTGTACGCCTGTGGGAACGCTTGACTGCACCTGTCTTTGCTCCCCTTCACCGATACCCGCTCTCTCTCTCTCACGCACACCACCTCACTCTCCCTCATCCCACCGTTGCCCGCGGCTCCGTTGGAGAGAATCACCTTTCATTCTTTTTTTTATGCTTCTCTTCCTTGACATCCCTTTGTGCTTTTTCTATTTCATCCTGCTCTTCATCTGTGCTCTAACATATATATATATAGATGTGTGTGCACGTGTATGTATGTGTACATATATATATATGTGGGTGTTTGTGTCTCCGTGTCTGATCGAAGGAGGCCGGCCTCCCTCTTCAACTCCGTCACTTTCTCTGTGCCTATCGTGAAGTTATGTTTGCTCGCGTCTTTATCGTCGTTTCCAGTTGTCTTCAGATGGGGCTTGCCTTTCAGAACTCCCTGGTGACCGGGACACACACGCATACACACCCCTCTTCGCGCGTGGCATCGCAGGGCGCAGTACACCCCTCCCCCTCCCCACGCTCTGTGTGGGGGAAGCTATGCAGCCCCCACCCCCTATCCCTGCCAACGCCGAGCCACTTCAGGTGGTGAAAACTTCACGCACCTCGGACATGGCGGAGGGCGGGAGGGTCAGAGCGATGTACCGCCACGCATGCCGGCGGTCAGACTGTGGACATTGTTGCGCTGGAGAGGCCAGCGACGGTGCGCACGCTTCTGCCATCCACGTGATAGGCGGCGTATCCGCGTGACTCGAACGTATCCCACACGGCCCTCGCACTGCCTGCTGGTGGAGGCACAGCCTGCGCGACCGCGAGGAGATGCACTGGGTGGCGACCAGCACAATGGGTGGCGCGGCTGCGAGGCGACCGGCTAAGCGGCGGTGATGGGTGGAGCCTGGCGCAGGGGGCCGTGCTCCGATGACGGAGTCGGCGCACTCTCTAGCGCGTGTGTCCACGGCTGCTTCGCACCACGCGGTGGGGTCTGTGGCAGGCCGGGGGCGGGTGGAGTGGCGTGCAACTCATGTTGTATGGCAGAGAGGGTGGAAGACACCTTGACGGAAAAGACGCGCACTGCATTTGGACATCTCGGACGAGGCGCGCATTCGTGTGGTGTGCGCTTGTGTTTTTAACGATGAGTTTGATGGAGGATTTTGCCATGGTATTGCCTGCAAATGTGGTTGCCGGGAAAACGCGGCTTCATCGTGGCGGCGTGCATAGTGCAAAATTCACAGACCGCCTCTCACGTGACACACAGACAGCCGTTTCTGTCCTCTGTCTCGTCTCGATAACGTGAGGCATGGTTCTCATGGAAGTCGAAGAAGCGAACCAAAGAACGTGGGGTAGGGCACTCCAACGGACACAAAGCAAGAGGAAAGCGGCGGACTCGGAAAATTCAACAACTCTCCCTCTTTCGACCTTCGACGTGCCTGTGACGAAAAGCACATATCTGCTCGAGCTTTCGCGCGCTCCCGCTTGTGTGTTCCAGCGAGGGAGCGTCAACGTGCATGTGGCATCCCTGTCGGACGCGCCTGCCGACCTAGGCGATGACATTAAGCGCTGACCAACCCCACCGCAAAACTGCTTCCCCTTCTCCTCACTGGGCCCTCCCCCAACCAATCTTCACTGCTTCTCTGCCCTTTCTTTTTCTGCATTCACACGCCGGCGCTGGCTCGCGCGCGCACGGTGTAGCCGCCCTCCCTCCCCCCTCTCACACACTACGCGCCGCTAATAGAGTGTTTACTTCTTCAGCGCTTCGCGAGCTTCTCGAGATCCTTTTCTCGGTGCACATGTGTGTGCGTCTTCCTCTTGCTGTCTGCGTGTGTGTTGGTGTTTTGTGTTGTGCGTCGGCATGTATCGATTGAAGCTCAGCACGTTGCTCTTCTCTCCGTCTTTCCTTGTTGTTGTTTGATGCCTTCTAAGTAGCCTCGGGTAAAACACAACGAGCGCCCATAGGCACAAGCACGCACTACCAAACGCTTCGGCAGGCCTCTCCAGAGTCCGGGTTCGCTCCCGTCTTCAAGTGCGCCCTTGTACGAAGGCGCGCTATCGGAGAGGCACGGCGTGAGAGATAGAGGGAGGCCAAGCTGCATGAGTCGGAGGAGTGAAGGACGGAGTATTTGCCTGTGTGTCTGCGCTTCCCTGTCTCTTCGCCCGCTTGTGAACACACAACGCGACCTGCTCATCCACCAGGAACGGACGCTACCGTTGTAGTCGTCTTCGCTTTGCTTCGTGGTAATGGGAGCCCTACCCCTCCCCCACCCCTCCAACGTGCAGATGCCGCTGCTGTCGGAGTGGACGGAGGAGAAGAACGCATGCGTGGATTGGGCGAACCCGGAAGAGGTCTTGTGCAACGGCTTCACGTTCCTTCAGTTGTTGGCCGCTCATCCACGACTGCGCCAGCACTATGAGCCGGCGGACAAGCAATCAGAGCGCTACGCCGTGAAAGACACTTTTCTTTTCGGGTCTGTCGAGGAGAAGGTGGCTTGGCTGACGCGGTGGCATGCACAGCACCTGCTCTCCCTCCGGTCGGAACGGTGGTGCCGCTTCTGTGGTGAAAGCGGCCACACCCGTCTGCACTGCTCGGAGCGTCTGCGTTCCGCGTCAGCCGTGGCGCCCGAGGGCCCAGCGACCCTTACTGCTACTAAGGGCGCAGGTCCGGCAGCGTCGCCTGCCGCGTCGTCAAAGGATGCACCGCAGTCGTCGGTGCTGAAGAAATACCTGGAACACCTGCAGCGTGTGGAGCTGCGCCGCATCCTTGAAGAAAAGCAAAAGCCGCGGGCTGAGCCTACGGCGGCCTACAGAAGCGGTGCGGTTGCCGCTCGTGCTTCCACAGCTGCCGCGACGAACCTCTTCACAGCAGACGAGCGCCGTCGCGGGACAGTGTGCCGTCTCGACGAGGCGAACAATATCGGCTTCGTCACCGTGGCTGGCATGGGCGAGCTGAAGTTCTTTGTTGACCGCGTCGACGTCGGCGTCAAGGCGGTCGTCGTTGGTGACAACGTCACCTTCAAGCTGGACCCCAGCCGGGACTACCCCATCGCCGTCGACGTGCGCCACGAGCGACCGGTAATTACGCTGGAGGACGTCCGAAAGTTTCTCCACCGCTGCCGTGCCGCCCGCCATCCCATTAAGGTTATGGCTACCCTCCTCATGCACACACACGAGTGGTTTGTGCTGCTGCGCTGGCTGCACGTGCTACGCGAGCAAGACGTACCGCTATACGTCGAGGCGGTGCACGCGCTGGTCGAGCTGACCACCTTTGTCGGTAACCGCGAGCCGATTCACGTGCCGGTTCTCAGCGCCTTCTTGGCGCTACTGTGCACTGCGCCACCGAGTACGCCAGCAGCAGCCGCGGCGGCTGCACCAGGAGGCGGCGCTACCACCGTCACTCCTGCTACATCCACGGCGGCGACTGCGACTGCTGTGACTCCGCCTCTACGGCTGCCTCGTTTCTACCCCGACATGGTACGGGATGCGCTAGAACGGCACACCGCCACAGATAAGTTCGGTGCATCTGCGGCTGTTGCGACGGCAGCCGAGGCCCGGTTGGCTGAGGACAGATGGGTGGAAGTGGCGCAGTTCGTGATTCTGGTGCGCTGCTACAACCCGCTTTCCGACGCGGGCAGCACTGCGAAAGACAGCGCTGGCGAGGCTGCCGTGAGTGACTTGGACACCGCCGCCGATCCTGAAGCGGCGGTGGTGCGGCAGCTCCAAGCCTTCTTTGCCGAGCGGCTGACGCGAGCGAGCGGAGCAGCCGTGCGACGCCTGCAGCTTGTCCAGGCACGGCTTGCACAGCAGCTGCGGCCAGCGGCATTGTCTCGAACTGTGGATACCACCACCGGCGCTGCTGTTCCTGGCAGCGGCTCGTCTGGGGTTGCCCTCATCCCCACAGCGGAAGAGTTCTCGGTTCCCCCGCCGAGCCCGACCTCCGTCTTTGCGGCTGCGAACTTGCCTGTCAGCGGGGCCGCCACGTACACGGATAGTGATACGTTCATTCGCGACCAGTGCAGGCTTCTGAGGGCCGACACCTTTGAGGCTGTCAGTCGGGTGCTGCCGGCGGTGTGCTACTCCCTGCCGTCGTATGAGCCGAGCCAGGAGACGATATCCGATATGCAGCACGCTCGTGTCTACTCGCGGGTGCGGTGCCTCGGCAAGGTGATGACCAGCGACCGGGACTACAGCCACCCCGAGAGCTACCTGTTGGAGGTGCACCCGCACAGCCCCAAGGCGAACCTGCGGGCGCAACTGCACGAGGGAACGACCGTGTGCATCTCCACAGCTCTCGATCCGACCACCATCCGGAACAACGAGCTTTTCTGGGGTGTCGTGTCCTCTTGCGACGCCGCTCTCATGGACGTTGGTGTCATCGCCGTCTCCCCGTGCGAGGGCAGCTCATCCTTCGAGCTCATGCGCGCCGCCCTCGACCGCAACGCTGCCGGTGGTCGTCTTGATCGCTCCTTCCTGCTGGAAACCCCCATCTTCATGGCCGGCTACGAGAGCATAATGCGTGCGCTCGAGGCCTTCTGCGGCCCGCTGGCGATGCCGCTTCCACTGGTGCGTCAACTAGTCAGTCCAGAGGCGGCGGCCTCCGTGACGGCTGCCGCCGCATTGGACATCATGGCGAGCCACTCCGCAGGCGCCGCGGCGCCGAGCGACGACGTGGATCAGCTAGTGGAGTACATCCCGCCCCACTGTGCGGTGACGTTCCAGGAGCTGACAGAGGAAATCCGCAGCCAGTTCGCTCTCGACGAGGGGCAAAAGGCGGTCATGCGCCAGCTTCCGGTCTCGAAGATGATCCTCGTGCAGGGCCCGCCAGGAACCGGCAAGTCCTTCATTGGGTGCCGTGTCGTGGAGGCGTACGTGCGTTACAAGCAGCTCGTTGCATCAGGTGACATTCTGCAGAAGGTCAGCATCGACATGCTCCGCTCGACCCGGCTGGAGGACCTGCTGCCGCAAGTCGGCCCCATGGTCGTCATCACGTACAAGAACCACGCACTGGACGAGTTCCTGCTGGACTTGCTTGACTGCGGGCTGTGGGAGATGAACCGCCCCCGTGTTGGGCAGCAGCTCACCGCCGGCATGTCCGCTGCTGCGGCAGGAATCTCACTGTCGTCCAGCGCCAGCACGTTCCCGGGCGGCAAGCGGGTGGTGCGCATCGGTGGTCGCTCGCGTGAGGCCCGCCTCGACGGCTACAACCTCGGCGCCCTCCTCCACGGCAGCATGGATCGCGCCGCCATCAACAGCCTCAAGGATCGACTCTTTGTGCTGAGCCAGCGGCTGGAGCGGCTGACAAAGGAGATTCACTACCTGGAGAACGGCCGGGTGCCGCGGGTGTACTTTGAGCGGTGGCTGACAGCGGAGCAGCGCCGGCACATCACCTTCGACGATCGAGAGGCGTGGCTGGCGGGGGAGAAGTACATTGGCACCCTCGACGAGGCGGAGGACGTAGTATCGCCCGCGCACTACCAGTCCCTGCTGCAGACACGCATGGCAGAGCTGCTCGGCGCACGGCGAACTCAGGCGTCCTCGCCTCACGCGGATTCGACTGCGACAGCGGGGCCGGCGACAGGCGCCGCAGAGCTGGAGACAGGAGAGGAAGAAGACGTGTCGCTGAGTGTCTTTCAGGAGATGCGGCGCGAGGAGGAGAGGCGCCAGTTTAACAACCAGTTGCACCAGACCTATCTCTCCGCCGAGGCGCTGCTTCTTGCCAGCCAGCCGCCGTCGCGGCCGGCTGGGGTGCCGGAAGAGCTCCTTTCCCTCTGGAGCTTGACGCCACGGCTACGGCACGAGTACTACGCGTACCTCATCGCGAACACCATCGCCGCCAAAGCGCGCGACTGCCTGACGATCATGGAGACGATGAAGAGCGTTATCCGGGTGCGCCGGCATGCCATGGATGAGCTGAAGCTATCTCTGCTGCAGGGCGCGGATGTCGTGGGGCTGACGACGACGGGGTGCGCTATGAATCAGAACCTACTGCGCTCGCTGCGCCCAAGTGTGCTGGTGGTGGAGGAGGCCGCCGAGGTACTGGAGTCTCAGCTGTTGGCCTGCATGACGGACTCTCTGAAGCAGATCATTCTCATCGGCGATCACTACCAGCTCCAGCCCAAGGTGGAGACCTTCCAATATGAGAAAATAAACCACCTGAACCTGTCCTTGTTTGAGCGACTGGCGCAGAAGATGCAGCCGATTCGGCTGACGGAGCAACGCCGCATGCACCCGGACATCTCTCGACTGATTCGCCCCTTCTACTCGCCGCAGCCCCTCATCGATCACGTGTCAGTGCTGGCGCGGCCCTTCCCGGCCGCGTCGGGAGTGGCCGGGGCGGATCGGGTACCGGGACTTGCCACGCGCGTGTTTTTCTGGAGCCACCGCTACCCCGAGGAGGAGGCGCCCGGCAGCCGCAGTAAGGTGAACACACGTGAGATCTGTATGGTGCAGCAGGCCGTCGCTCACCTTGTCTCGCAGGGCGTGCTGCAAAAGTCGATCACCGTGGTGACGCCGTATCTCGGGCAATGCCGCATGCTGCGCGGTGTGCTGCGGCTGCGCTCCTTGGCGGACGTCCGCGTCAGCACCGTCGACCTCTATCAGGGTGACGAGAACGACGTCATCATCCTTTCTCTGGTGCGAACCGAGAAGCTGACGGACTTCATTCGGACACGCAACCGCTTGATCGTCTCTTGCTCTCGTGCCCGCTTCGCCATGGTGATGATCGGCAACGACGAGCTGCTGCGCCAGTGCCATCACTGGGAGCAGGTGCTAGACCAGCTCCAGGCTGAGCAGTGCATTGGTGAGAGCCTTCCCATAACGTACCGTGGCCAGCCATCAAAGGTAGTGCATATGACAGTGGCGGAGTCCGTCTCGGCGGCGGCGCTGGAGGCGGAATTGACGGCACAGCAGCAGCACCAGCAGCGCAAGACGTATCAGCGCCGTCCACCCGCCGCAGCAGACACCGCCGAGGGCGTTGAGGGTGCTAGGCCCGACGAGGCAGGCGGCGGTACTAACGTCAACGACAACGGCGGTGCTGGGGATAGGCCCGATGGCGACGCCGGCCCTGATAGTGGCGCGGAAGAAGATGCTTAAGCAGGCTCGACAACGGTGACGGAGTCAATAACAGAGAAAACAACTACGGTGCGATAATGCAGCCTCGAGGCTCTGTAAGGAATGCGCGTCGACAAGTGGGCCAGCCAGCACGTTTATGTTCGCTAACTGTACGAGCAACCTTCTGTACAAGAGGACCCGCAGCTGACACGAGAAGGCGGGGAGGCTGTGTCTGCGTGCAGGGGCGGTAGAGATCACGCTGACGTATCACAGGCCCCTATAGAAGTGACGCGACTGGACACACATGCACACAAGGGGAACTCACACCGAAAAAAAAAAAGAAGACGAAGCAAAGTGAGCTAGTGCGGGGGCAGATGCGGTGAGAGGCATGAAACAACTGGAAGACGAGAAGCCGTTCTGTGCCTGCATCTCCGCCAGTGGTTGATGTCCTCTGGAGCCCGGCCAGCCTGGCTCTGAAGCCGCGCCCTCGCGTCGCCTCTCATTCACCCTTCTCGTTTTCGTTATTATTTTCACTGTTGTCCCCCGGCGGCCTGCTTATGGCTTTTTTACGGATGTACACTCGCCCCCCTTCTTGCTTTCCTCTCTGTATTGTGGCTGCTGTTCTTTTACGGCAGAAACTCAATGCGTCGCACACTGTTCCGTGCCCCCCCAAAAAAAAAACTCACCCAACCCCCCTCAATGAAGATTCACCTTCACACAACGACTATCACTATTTCACTAATACGCTTGCTTGGAGCCACCGCAACTATTTAATCCGACAGGACCCACGCTGAGGCAACATATTCGCCTTCCTTCCCTCCTCCAGCGCCCCCCCCCACACACACACACCCGCTATCCCCCACCTCATCTCACGTTCTGTGTGCCCGCGTGTGCGTGTATCATTACGGGTTCTTGTTGCCACCGTGTATAGCTTGTTCCCTCTCCGCCTCTGCCTTTCACCACCCACCCTCACCACCACCCCAACCACCCCAGCCCATTCCAATCGACATCTCTCCGGCTACAGTATCTTTGGTGTGTGCTCGAGCTCCTTCAGGCTCTTGTCTTGGTGGCGCCGTGGCATCTCTGCCTTTTCCTCTTATACGTGGGCGTTGGCCTTCCCTTTGAACCGACGCCTGCACCTCTCCTCGCTCCTGTTCGCAGTAGACGTCGCCTAGGTTATCAGCACCTCTTACACAGATGTCGTGACACATCTGCCGCGGTAGGTGATCGTATGCTTCACTGCTCAATCGACGACGGAAAGGCAAAAGTGCGGTGGCGGTAGTTGTCGTCTCGGGGAGTGCTGTGACGAAGAACCACACCCTGTCAGTCTCAGTTTCCACCCTTCACCACCACCACCCCCATCGAGCGAGGAGAGGTGTGCAGGTGTCCTCCCAGCACAGCCGACACATACACATACACATACATTATATACATACACATACACATACACATACGGACATACACGCATCTCCCTCTCCTGCTCCCTCATCATCACATTGCGTCGACCCTTCTTTGTTCGTTTATTTTCTTTTGCCTTTTTCCACTCCCCAGCCTTTTTCGCTTCACGAGACGGTTGACAGTTGTGGCTGCTGCGTGTTTTCGTTGAGGAGGTTGCCAGAGTCGGTGCACGTGTGGGTTGTGCTGCCTTGGCAACGTCTCCAGCCCTCCCCTTCTCTTCGGCGAGCGCACGCGTTGCCACGTCTCTGTGGGCCCTTTTCTCATTTTTTTTTCTGTTTTGTATTGACTCCACTGCATTCCTCCCCCCTCTGCCATCACGTAGCGCGACATCTTCAGATACTCGGCCGCGTTTAGTCATTGCGTGTACCGCTTCGCGCGCGCGTCTATGTGTGTGTGGGGGGGGGGGAGGGTGTTTACACGTTTCCCGTTATGTCAACACTCCGGCTTTACTCTGCCGTGCTCAGTGCAACGATTCTTTGAGTGCGTCTCCCTTCTTGGCACCGTGCCACCTTCCCTGCTTCTTTCTGTGCCTAGTATCACTGAGGACTAACCCCTTCCCCTTCCTCCCTCGCCTGTCATCACGCTCACAGAGACGTGCATTCCGCGCGCTCCTGAGTACTCTGATGTGGCACTTGCATGACATCCTTTGCAGGGTGTCGTGGACGTGGGAGTTTTTCCTGTTTCTCCTCCGCGGCGTCTTCATCGCCATTGCGGACCACTATATCATGTACATCCGCACTGGACGAGTCTGGCTCGGCAAACGGAACCGGGCAGCGTCACTGATGCGCGGTGACTTGGTCATGCAGCTGGCCGCCTCATCACCACGCCACAGCACGGCCAACGAGAAGACGATCTTTCTTCAGCTGAACCGCTCCTTCATTGACCGCCGGCTGTGGGCCGGCCTCAACGAGGTGGGCGCCGGCCCGTCAGCGATCGTCACTGGCGTGTCGTATGGCGGCATCGGCTTTTACACTGCGCTCAACTTGCTCCTCAGCGGCGTGAACGTGCACGGAGTGGCGCGCAATGGGCGGCAGGCCGAGCGATCACGCTACCTCCTCGCGAGCGCTGTCGACCGTCAATTGTTGTTGCATAAGGAGTGGAATGGGCGAGTGGGGCGTATGTTTGTTCACGCGTGCGACATGAGTGACACGGCGGCTGTCTGCAACTTCAGCGACGCTGTCGCGGCAGACCCAGCGCTGCGCATCATCATCTGCAACGCCGGCCCCATGTGCAGCCCGCCGCGGCTGTCGCAGCAGCATCTCGAGGAGCAGTTCGCCACGCATCATGTTGGGCACAGTCTGCTGATGCTCCGGCTGCTACAATGCCGCTTGCAGAGCTCTCGCTCGCAGTCGATGGCCGTGGCGCTGCCGCCCCCGTGGCGGATGGTCGTGTTGACATCTGCGGCAGCGGCGACGGCCAACCCAACGGCGGCGTCCACCTTCCACGAATGGAGCAGCCAGGAGGAGCTGGAGCACTGTTTCAGCCGCTTCGACGGGTACGGCAACGCGAAGATGTCGGAGCTGCTTTTCGCCTTCTCGCTGGCTCGCTTTGTTGAACGGCACCGGATCTTGGCAGCGACCTGCACTGTGAACGTGTTGCACCCCGGGCCGATTCGCAGCCGAATCATACCAAACAGCCAACTCCCGCTGCAATGGCTGCTCGACGGTGAGGCGGCAGCACTGCTGCGCATGACACCGGTGATTGCCTCCATGTACGTGGTCGACCTCGCCCTCTCGCGTCGCCACGAGCACTCCAACGGCCACTTTTTTCGAATGGGTCAGGATCAGACCATTTATTACCGCGACATGGTGAACAACGCGCGCCAGCGTTCCGGCTTCAAGAACTCCACGTTGTTCCCTGGCATACCGGGCCCGGCTGTGTCGTTATCGCATGCGAAGCAGCAATGGATGTGGACGGAAACAGTGGACTACTTCGCGACGAAAGAGTTGATCGACGGTCGCCTCTTCTCCCTCTCGTGAGTGTCCTCTGGAGTTGTCGCGCAGGGTCTTTTCCTCCTCTTCTCTTTTTGCATGCGAGTGAGCTAGGCGACCTCGTACGCTGCGCCAGCAGCTCTTGCAGCTGATTTTTTTTTGTTTGCGTCTCCGATATGGGTTATACGACAAGGCTTCTCGCCTCCCACCTGTCAACGACAGCGCTGGCGCGCCTGAACGAGTATCGCCGGCGAGGAAGACGGATAGGGAGAGAGGAGAAGGATAGGGCGTAGGATGGTTTGCCAGTGTGTGAGCCGCGGTGGGGAATTGCGGGGCGAAAACACGGAACAGAGGGGTGGCCCCACGCCTTGCCCGAGGCACTCAATCTGTAATCCTTTTCTTTTGATTGATTTCCTCGCTCGCTCGCTCTCTTCACAGAGATGCTCATTGGCCCACGAATCGCGCACACACGAGCTCGACGCATTCGCTCTTCGCTCTCTCGGCCCCCATCCCGCTCGCAGCGTAGATGACATGGTTTTGATCCAGAAGGCGCATCTCCCATGTAACGCCCGCACGTGCAGACGGGGTGCCGTGACCACGCTGAGGTGAACAACTCGAGTGCATTGGCGTGCACTTGCACTCGAAGGGACGCCGCCTCCCTAACACCCTCCTCCTCATATCTGGAGGCAGCTGATGATCTTTTTACCCCTTTTATTGGTTGTCTTGTGTGTGTGTGTGTGTTTGCTTGTTGTTTCGCCCTCCTCCGGGCCACCGCTGTCCACCCCCGGCACACCCCTCCTTCTCTTCTATGCTCGCCGCTTTTCTCTCCGCGCAAGTGCACACCGAAGCACTGAGACAGGCAGCAGTGGAGCTGAGGCTGTTGGTGTCGCTTCCGGTCTCTTCCTCTTTACTTTTTTTTTTGGTTTCTGTCAAGATGGCTCTACCGCCAGCATTGATCACAACAGAGTCGACAGCGGGAAGGGTGCTTGGAGCGGCGCATGCACCACCGTTGAAATCGCTGAATAGAAAAATGACCGCGCACCGCTCATCGCTGCTTCCGCGCCTCTCGGTCACGACTGCCTCCTCTCTGCGTCCTGCGCGAGTGAAGTCGACCACCGCTGCTGCTGCTACCACCGCACCCACCACGGTAGCCACGGTGGCGTCAGTGTCTCGGTCAGCAGACGCTGCTACAACGCACCCACTTCTCAGGCAACTGCTCCGCGTCTCTGTGCCTCCTGCGTCGGTAGAGCTGGCACAGCCACCGGAAGAAGTGACGTTAGCGGAAGCGGTGGAGGCGCTAGGAGGATCGGACGCCGTAGAGGCGCTCCTTTCTCAGCTCAACGGTGTGGCGCACTCAGCCGATGCGAACGATGACGGTGCCTTCGCGAACGCCATCGAGACATGTGTTCAGCAAGCTCTTGGTGTCTCTGAAGTGTCGATCGACGTCATTGAAGAGCTCGAGACCGCCGTCACGGGCGAGGAGGGAGGAGAGAGTGGCACGCGAGCAAGTCCGCCCGTGAGCGTGACGATTCCGCTTACCATCTCGGACTTCCATGCTGCAACCGTTACTCCGTTAGCCGCCCGCCAGCGTCGAAGTCGGGTAAGCAACGCAACGGCTGCATCTGCCCCCAGACGCAACTACTCCTCGTGTCTGCTGCTTCGCGTCCAGCGCTGTAGAGGCGTCCTCGCGCTGCGCATTGTGAAGGTGCGCTTTGAAGGCACCGGCGGCACGTCGCACCGCAGCCGCCGCGGTGTCGCGTTGGGCGCCGAAGGCCAAAAGAAAAGGCGTAAAGTCAGAGAGACGAAGCAGAGCCAGAGGCGCACTGCGCATCGTCGACGCTGGCAACCCGCCTCTCGCAAAGAGCGAGCATCAACGACCGGAGTCGATGGCGTCGCATCATGCGGTCCGCCTTCGCCCAGCGACGCTGAAGGCGTCGTAGGAGGTACTGGTGTCGGCGAAGCCGAACCCTTCTCGAGCGGTTCGGCCGAAACGCTGCCTTGGTCGTCTCCAGGCGCTCTTGCGGGCGGGACAAGCCGTAGAGCAAGCGCCGCATCGGCTACGCACAGCCAGCGGAAGCCGAAGGGCAAGGCAAATCTGCGGCGAGGCAGCCGTAGGACGGCGGCTGTTCATCACGCAGCCACCAAGAGCCGCACCGATGCTGTCGTATTTGACCCGTGCTTTCCCGAGGACACGACACCGTTCAACGCGCAGCACCGCCCCGTCACGTACAATGCCGCCATCGCCTTTCAAGCGCCGCTGTGATATGGAAGGAACGGATCGGCGATATGGCCATGTACGAGAGACAAGCGACGGGGGCCATCTGACCACTACCCACTCCCTCCTCCCGGTCTGCTCTTCGTCTCAAGGTGCCTCTTGCGCACCCCCTTGAAACGGCGCACAAAGAAAAAGAGTCCCTTTCTATACACTTGTTTTCACGCCTCACGCGAAACAATATCGATGGAACTCGGCGCAGCAGCAGCAGCTACTCGTCTGTCTGTCTGTGTGTTTTTGTGTGCGTGCATGCTTTCTCTTCCGATTGAACACGGCCCTTTAGGCCTCTTTTTTTTTCTTCTCTCTCTTTCTTCGCCAGTCCTCTCTCACGGCGCCTACTTCACATGCGTGCAGGCGTGCGCTTGCGACGAACAGTCGAGTACGTCTCGTGTTGTGAGAGAGGGAGAGTAGGCGGACGGAATACTGGAATGCACCAGAAAAACAGCAACATCAACAAAAAACGCCTTGATCAGGAAGGCGGAACAAGCGGAGCAAGAGGGGAGGGGAACGGAGGGAGGGGGGCACGGCCCAATGTAATCGCTGCCTTCTCGTCAGCTCTTTCCAGCAGCTCCCATTTTCGAGCCTCCTCAACGAAGACAGAATATTCGTGTATACTGCACTATGTCTCTCTGTCTCTCTCTCTCACACACCAGATGGATCGATGGCAGGGAGTCGCTGTCTGCCTTTTGCTGTTCTGTGTCGCTCAATGCTGCTACTGCTTCTGATCCAACGCCCTCTCCGCCACGTGGATGTCTGTTGTGCTTTATCATTGTGCATCCACTTCCTTCACCCCATCATACCCCTTCCTCATCCCCCTCCTCCTCTCCCCCCCCCCTGCCCCTGCTTTTCTGACAGCATGCGAGTGCATTCCACCAAGTGCACCCGAGAACCACCACAGAAAAGGAAAGTGACGTGTAAAGCAGGCGCCCATGGCCTATGTGGACGTGCTCCAGCTGCTCCAGCTCGCCTACCACGGAAGCAAAGATGAGCGGACGCGGGCGACGACGGAGTTGGAGGCGTCAATGCAGTCTCCAGAGACGGGGCCCACCTGCCTCCTCACACTGCTGCGCACCGGTGTTGAGCCCTCGTTGCCTGCAGAGCAGAGCCTTTCCGCGCTGCTGTTTGCCAAGAACGCCATGCTCCACCTCATCGGAGACGACGTCGTGACCAACACGCCCGGCTTTTTGGCAGAGATGGAGTCGCTGCTGTTCGCTGGCATGTTCCGCGTGTCGGAGAGGCACCGCCGCGTTCTGCGAGCGTGCATCATGAATGTGACGAGCGGATTTGAGTGGAACTATCTTGGGGAGCTGATGCCTTTTATTGACCGTGACCTGAACGCCGTCGGCGTGGATGAGTCCCTGGGGGCGCTGGAGCTCCTTTACGCGTACGCAAAGCGCTTCAAGACACCAGGGCTCGAGCCTACGCCGCTGAAGCTGCAGGTGTGTGCGGTGCTGGTGCGCAAGCTGCCGGAGTACGTTGGGTACGACGACATGCGTGTGTACCGTTTGGTCTTCAAGCTGAGCGAGTGTATTGTGGAGAGTGGGCTGCAGCTGACGAGCTCAAAGGAGATGAGCGGCGACGCGTTGGATGGACTCTTTCAGCTCATGCTGGCCTTTCCTCAGCAGCACTACGAGGCCGCGCTGGCCGCAGGCGGCACGGTGTACGGAGAGTACGTCAAGTGTCTCAAACGCATTTCCATGGTCTCGTACTCCATCATCAACGACGCGACGCGACGCAAAAAGCCGGCCCCGGTGGCGAAGCGTTTCTTGCAGGCCCACAGCGCCGCCTTCCTCTCCACGTGGAGGCAGTGGCTGCAACTGTGTGTGTCGTCGACGGATCGGCGCACGCATCAAAAGTCGGAGATGTTTGCGCTGCGCTACGTGAAGCTGTGCACTTTGGATGAGACTCTCTACACGCAGCACCTGCGTCCGCACGCGATGGAGCTGGTCGAGCAGCTGCTTTTCCCGTATATGTGCTTCAATGAGGTCGACGAGGAGGTCTTCGCCGATGAAGGCGACCTGGCCGACTACGTCAAATATATGGTGGATGAGAGCTTAGGCAACGCTGAGTTGTCGACGCGCCAGGCCGCCTCCAATACGATTTTGGCGCTTCTGAGTAGCAAGAAGAAGTTTCACGATCCTGCGCCGCTGCTGCAGGCGCTGCTCGGCATTCTCACGGCCGGCTTCGAGTCCGCGGACCTCACGACGGAGGCCGGCAAGGCGCGCCTGTTTGGCTTCCTGCACCTGCTCTCCATCCTGCGCAAGTTTCTAAAGGAGGTGCCCGCGATTTGGGAGGGGCAAATGGCGCAGGTGCTCGTACGCTACGTCGCCCCGTTCCTGCAGCCGTCGACTCCGTGTGTTGGCGTTCGCTGCAAGGCCATCGTCGTGTGTCAACGCTACAGCAAGGTGCTCATGCCATCAGAGGCAGACTTCGCCTCCTTTATTCAGATGATGTGTGGCCTCATTCAGGACGCCGACATGCGAGTGCGGCTGGCCGGCATTGATGCCATGTGCACGTTGCTGGAGCTGAAGCGCGCGCGGCAGTACCTGAAGCCGATCGTTGTCCCGCTCGTTGAGGAATGTCTCGCGTTTCTCGGCAAGGTGCAGACCACCTTTGTGCCGCTGGTGATCCTGCACCTGACCACGCAGTTTGCGCCGGAGATGACGCCGGTAATGGGAAAGCTGGCCCACACCCTCGTCCAACATTTTTTGGCGACCATGCATGACATGGAGCTGCAGGAGGCAGACGGGAACGGCGGCCTGGGCGACGACGAGATGGGTGTGAGCGTGTACGAGCAGGCCGCGTTCAGCGCGGATGCGCTGCTGGACGCGGTCCTCACCGTTGTCACGAGCTGCGGAGAAAATGACGCAGCGTTCACGAGCGTGCGCGTTGACGCGCTGCGTCTGGTGAAGCATGTACTGCAGCAGCCTGACAGCTTCGACATGATGGAGAAGACGCTGTCGATCTTGCTGCACGTTCTCTACTTCTCCAAGCCGATCCCACCGGAGTGCTGGGAGCTGTTGCCTCTCATCTACGCACTGGTGGATTCCGGCATCGGCGTCGACTTCTTTAACTCGATTGAGGAAGTGCTGGACAACTTCGTCTCTGGTGCCCCGGCCGAGTTCCTCGGCGACACAGCTTTGATGACCGCCACCTACAAAACGTGCGAGAAGATGCTGATTGGGGGCGTGGTGTGCGTAGCGGAGTGCCAGATGGCACCGGCGCAGCTCATCGAAGCCATGCTTCACACGGCCAAGGCAGACACGGAGCACCCCGGGCTGTTCGACCCGTACCTTTCGCAGTTTGTGGGACTGCTCCTGAAGTCCTTGCTTCACCCCGACATTCAGGGCGGTGACGTGCGTGTGCGCATCTGGGTCATCGCGGCGCTGCTGGACTGCTTCTACTACGACGCCGCAGCCACCTTTAACGTTATTGTGCAGGTCAACGCCTACCCCAGCTTCTTCGATGGTCTCCTGTTCCTCTTCCGAGGTTGCATCGATGATGGCGCCTCTTTCTCCGCGTCTGGGGCTAGCAGTGCCGGCCGTCGCAAAAAGAAGGTGAAGAAGGACGACGCAGGGGAGGTAGTCGAGAACCTGTCGCTGCTGACGCGAAAGGTGACCATCCTTGGCCTGTCCTCGCTGCTCGCATACGCCACCGACCCGCACCTCGCCACGCCGCCGCCGCCGCGGGCAGACTTCGCTTCTCGTTATTTGGATCCTCTGACGCGCCTTGTTCAGTACTGCATTTTCACCAACGAAGCAACCTACGCACCCCGATGTGCGACGTCGGAGGCAAATCTGGAGAAGATTAGGCTTGGCGTCGAGGAAGACATCGAGGGCTGTGAGATCAGCGACGAGGCAGTGCTAGGCGTGGACGGCGGCGATGACACTATGGAGGCCTGCGAGGACGCGTTGGAGGACATGGACGACGATCTAGCAGCCGCGCAGGCGGGCGTCGAGCTGGACGAGGGTGACGACTATGAGAGCCCAATTGATGACATCAACGAGGTCGAGTTTTTTCTCAACTGGGTGCGCATGCTGCCACAGCTCAGCCCAGCCGCTCAAGCCGCGGCGCATGCCGTGCTCCGCCCGGAAAGCGACTACTTGCGTGCCTCCCACACCGCTGGTCGCTATCGGCAGCTGTGCAAGGAGCTGGAGGCAGCCATGAAGGAAGACTTCCGGAAGCGTGCGGAGCTGACCGCATAGTCCATGGAGGGGGAAGCGCAGTGACGAGTGGCACCGGCAGGGTGACGGCGAATCTGTTAACATCGAATAATAAGGAAGAAGAGGAGGTAAGAAGACGTGAACGCATCCGCGTGGTGCCCGCTGCTCTCCGCCCTCCGTGAAACCTTCTCCGATGTGTCTGAGTCTGCATATGTACTTGTGCACACGGTGCGTAAACACAAGGCCGATAACCGCTTTTCGGAAACAAGCTATCTCCTCCGCAGACACACCGTCGTTTGTTTTGCTTGTGTGATGAACACATGCACCCCACCCACTCTCCTCCACTCGAAATAGCTGTCGGAGTGCGGAAACGTCAAGTGGATTGCGTCGTCAGGGCCCCGATCGCCTGTCTTGCAAGCTGTAAAGCGAAACGAAAAAAAAACAAAGGGAAGGCACATGCTCTTGTCGCCACCGTCTGAAGTGCCTCTTTCAGTGCCATGCGTGCCTCCCCCCCCACCACCAACATGCCTGTGCTTTCAGTGTGTCGTGGTGCAGTGGGCGGTGTGTTGAGGTTGAAGACGACGCCGGATGGACGCAGTGCGGGGAAGAAGTGGTGATGGTCACAAGGTGACAGTGGTCTGCGTGTGTGCATGCGTGCATGCGTGCGTTGCCCACTACCGCTCCTTCTTCTGCGTCCTTCTCGTGCTTTCGAGCGTTCGCTCATTATTGCTGTCCGACCGTGAGCGCGCTTGCGCACACCGTTGCGCCGCCCGCAACTCTTTTTCACAGCGTCGGCTGTAGTCTTCCTGATTTCTCTTATCCCTATTCTCTGTCCTACACATGCGTATGTTTGTCAATGGATGTTGTCCCCCCTTTTCCGTGTGATCGCGCGGCTACATTGCAGTTGGCCATTTCTCGTCTGCGTGGATACACACTCTACTCGCCTCCACGATTGCCGGCCCTCCACTCCCCGTACACGCACGTGAATTTACACACGCCGTTCACAAATCGTCCACACACACACGCAAACAAGGGGGTCGTCTCTGTCCCCTGTAACTCTCCATTCCGTCAGAACACTAAAAAAGGGGTGTATATATATATATTTGCTTCTCGTCGTTGCGTGCGCATGCGCGCCCGCACACCTGCGAGTCGCAATAATATCACGGCTCCCTAAGTCTCTATTCTCGTTCGTTGTTGGACCTTTTTGCCCCGCATCTAAAGCCAAGCATTCCATCTACCTATATGTAGGTGAAACCATTGGCCGCACACCTGCGAGCAACCAAGAAATAAAAAAAAGAGAGGACAGCATACACAGCCACGAACAAAAAAAGAAGAGATACGTAGAAGCATTCGTTTTGCTCTGTAACCTTTTTTTGACCCCCTTTTTTCCTTGCCCCGTAGGTGCGTCTGTGTCTGGGTTTTGCGCGCGCGGGGTGCGGACGGGTGTCTGATTTTGTTAGCAACCCGCTTCATCCTTTGCCTCCCTCTCTTCCACCCCTGCCCCTCAACCCTCCCTCATCATACGTGTGTTAACTGCCATTTGCTTTTTCTGTTTTGTCGCTTGCGCTCTCTCTCTCTCGTTTGTGTTGCTGTTGGCGTTGCTGGTGCCTTGTTTTTTTTTTTTGAGTTTCGTGCTCTTCCTTTACGTTGTTTCACGCACCCCAGCGTGTACACTACTTTGGTCCTCTTTCCTCCCCCCCCCCGCCTCTCCCTCCTTTCCCCTGTCCGCCGCTTCCCTGGCCTAACCTCTCGCCACCTCTGCCTACCCCCCCCCCCCACTGTGGCAACTCTGCGCAGATAAGCGAGAAGACAAAGTGGCGTTGCTATGAGAGGCGTATCTATCTGTGTCTTGGGCTCACTTGTATGTTTGCGTGTCCTGTTTAGTCTTTCTCTTTAAAGCTACCTTCCCACTGATTCGTCTGCGTCCCCTCCCGCTCCCCGCATCCACCTTGCCGCGAGCACCCCCTCGTGTGCTCTTGGTGTGCCTGCCTGTAAAACGTAGTGATTGTGTGTGTGTGTGTGTGTTTTGCCTGTCGTACTCCTCTGTGTTCAAGAGGCAGAGAAACGGAGAAAAGACTTTGTTGGTGAGCGACTAGACTTTTCTGTTCTGCTTCTGCGCGTGTGTCGAGCTCTTACTTGTTTTGTTCGGTGTCGGCCCCGGCTTTAGTTTAAAAGTTACTTTGTTTGCCGGTGCGTGCGTGTTTGTTCCTCTTTTTTTTCTCTCTGGGACTTTTTTCTTTTTGTTATTGTGTGTTTTGTGCTTCTATTCGCCTTTTCTTCTCCCCCCCTTCTGTCTCTCTTATGGTCTTTGTTTCAGCAGCATCAACATCAGCGCCACCTCCCCTCTCCTTTTTTTCCCGCCGCTGTTCGTTGCTTGCTTGCTTTTTTCCTCTGTTCGGTTTGTGCTTGACGTGAATTTCTCGTGTTTTGCTTTGCCGTTTTTTTGCGTTTTTCATATTTTAATATTTGGATATATTATTTTGTTCGTCTTTGTCGTTTTCGTTTTTTCTTTGTACGCGTGTGTGGGGGTCTTTTGTTTGCCCCCCCCCCCCCTCTCTCTCGCCGGCTTAGTCATTCTTACGACGACTACGACTTCCAACGCGTCCGAGCACTCACAGCTTCCGTACAAACAGGAACACTACAGCGTGTGCCATTGGTTTTTCCCCTTCGCTTGTGCCGCGCAGTTTCGTTTCTTTTTGGTTTTTCTTTTTCGGTGTGTGTAAAGTGTAAGCGTGTGTGTGCGTATGTGATTGCTGTTTGCTTCTGTCTGTACGTGTCATTACGCTATCTACTCCCTCCCCATCAAGACAAAACGCCGGTAGCGGCCAGGAAGGGCGAAATACGGGCAGCAGCAGAGAAATCTAACAGCACACACGTCTCGAACCCGTACGGCTGACCGTGGGAGAAAACATAACGAAGCAACCGAGCAAACGAACGAGAAAAAAAAAGAAACAGAAGCGACACGCAGGCAAGAAGAGCAGCGACATCTGCCGAGATACGATAAATCGAGACGGGAATGAAGAGAGGCAGAGTACAACAACGAACTCTCAACCGCTGTATCTGTGTCTTTGCCTCCTCTCCTTCACCTCCTCAGTGATCCTCTACGTCTCTTGCTATCTCTCTCGGTGCGTCGGCCTTCTGTGCTGCGATCATCTGGTGTGTGCTTGTGTGTGTGCGCGCGCTCTCTCTGTCCCCTTTTGTCTGTTCGTTTTCTTTTTTTTACACCGATCTCCGCCAAATCCATCTGTATTGTTTCTCGTCCTTGTACTTGACCCCTCAACGCAATTCCGCCCACCTCTCCCACCCCCTCCCTCCGTCTCTACGCCTTACCATAAACGTTGATATAGTATCCGATTCTTGTCCCTCTCTCACTGTATTTCTCTTTTCGTTTTTTTTTTGTTGTCTCGTACGACGCCGCTCCCATCTCTCCATCCTGTGTTCGCCCTTCCCTTCCCTTTCCCCTTCTTTTCGCTTTTTTAAACCGTCTGGCGCCTCTCATTTGTTTATTTTTCATCTTTTCTCTCTTCGTCGTCTTGCACTCTCTACCACTTCTATCTGGTGTTCCTCCTTTGCTGCGACCTCCTCCGGGGGCTCGCGCGGCATACGCTACTGTCTTTTTTTATGGGGTAATCGTATTTTTCCTTTTCCTTGTGTCGCGCTCTTGAGCCGTGCGCCTCTAAAGACTCTCTAGCGCGCGTGTCTGTGTACGTCTGTGTGTGTGTGTGTGTGTGTGTGCATGCTTGCGCGTTGTATACCCCCTCTTCTCCGCGCTCGCATCTCCCACTCAGCCCCATCCACCACCACCTCGCTCTTTTTTTTTGGTCCTGTCTAAGCAGCGTCTTTCCTTTTTTTTTGCTTTATTACTTTCCGTTTCTTCACACGATTCTGTCGCCCTTGTAAACGCAGAGGCCTGTGTTCAGGCATCCCCCCTCCCCCTCCCCTCCAAACCCCATTTTTATCCACTCTTTCCACACACATTTCTTTTTGTTTGCTTCATGTGTGTGTAGATTTCTCTGCCCCGTCGATCTTTATTTGTTTGCTTCTCTCTCTCTGCCTTCAGTGTGACTGTGGAGACTCGGGCCCATTTTGGCCGACCGTCAGCTACCTTTCACCTTACGCCCCATCTCCTGATGCGTGTCGGAATCCGTTTCTCTCTCTGCATTCTCGCTTCCTTCACGTTGTTTGTATTGCCGCATCGGGTGTGTGTGTGGCGGTGTCGCAATTCAGCGTCCCTCAGTGTCGTCTCTTGCGCATACTCCGTAGCTAAACTCACCTGCTCGCGGACCAATCCCCTTTGCTCGGAGCCATCTGGACGCTGTCTTGACTGAGAAGTGCACCCACAGGCACCGACAGCATTTCGAGAGGCATATTCGCGATCACTGAAAGCTGGCCGTCTTCGGCACGTGCGAATGGGAGGCGCACTGTGCATGCTCCAGCCTCATGCGAGCAACCACCGTGCTCAGCCCGTAGCTCCTCAGTCCTTTGCTCAAGAGCCAGATGGCACCTCCAGGGACGTCTCGCGGCTCGACTCTGCCGCGCCTCCGGATGCGCCCGTTGTGCCAGGGCCGCCGGCGTTGAAGAATGTAGGGGCAGCGGCGCGGGCTCATAGCATAGTGTCGAGCTCGGACGCCACGACGTGCAAGAACTCTGTCAGTAGTTATCCGCACTCTGCGCCGCGCGGTTTCGTTCGACCATTGTTTCCCTCATCCTCTTCGTCCATAGCGAATCCGCAGTCGACGCGAGCCCCGTCCCACGTGCCGTCGATCGGGATGGTGGAAGCCACAGCAACGGCGATGCCGCATTCCGTGTCCTCGATGCCGGAGATGGAGATGTCCGTGAATAGCTCGTGTAGCGCCTTTTCCCTCTACTCCGCCGATAGCTCGATGCGCGAGTTGCCGCTCCCGCCACCACCGCTCTTGGAGCGCGCGACGCCTCTGCAAGCGGTAGCAACCGCAGCGGCAGCGCCAGCAGCGCGCATGAAAGCATCCAACAATACCGCGCTGTGCCCCAGCGCCATTTCGAGCGCGTCTCTCATGGCAACAAGCCTTTTGCCGAACACCGTCACCCCGCCCACGACGCTGCCGGACATATCGATGTCCGCGAGGAGCTACTTCGTGCCACAGAACTTCCGCAAACAAAGCGGCGGTACAGCGAGCAAAAGCCATGGCAGGACGCCAGAAAGCGATCCTGCGCAGGCGGCTGCAGGATCCTTCGCGGCATCGTCCTCAATGACGGCTGCCGCAGCCGCGGCGCACATCGTGTCCAGTGCCTTGCTTGACATCAGCTTCGACTCACGTGCTTTTGCCGTCAACGATGCAGTCACCTCCACGGAAATACAGCGCCTGGGCGTTCGACTTCTGGAGCTGCACCGCGGGCACCATGAGCTGGGTGCGGCTCGAGAAGTCTCAGCTCTATTATCCTCAAGAAACAGTGGCGGCAATAGCGCCTCAAGTACGCAGAATCTTTTTTCGGATGCCTCAAAGGGCATCAGTGAAGCCCTGCCAGGTGCGTCCACGGCGTCCCTCGAGTCGTTGCCGAAGTCGGTCGAGTCTTCGTTGTCCGAGCAGGAGCTGGCGCGCAAGCAGCTGCACGACGAAGCGGTGAAGTTTGTGAACCTTATTCAAGAAATGCACGAGGCGCGTGCAGCTGGGCAGGCAGGCTGCACGTGGTTTCGCTGTGGAGCCGTGCCGCCTAATACGAGCAGCAGCAGCAGCGGCGGCGGCGGGCCCGGTGAGGTAGGGGCGGGGAGTAGCGATGAGACTGGTGCATCGCCGCCACCGGTCTTGGAAAAGGCACCGCTGTCTGGAAACCGGTGTGAAGATGTGCCAGTCGGCAGCTCTGCCAATTACGTGCGCCACCGCACTTTGCTGCGCCGGCGTGATCGCGCTTCCACGCGTGTCCAGTGGCTGCCGTTCGAGATGCGCGAATCGGACTTTCGGACAGGCACTTCCATCACACCAGTGTGCTTCTGCGGCTACCAGGCCACAGCTGTGCCCGCCGACGGTGCTGGCGCCACACACGGCCGTGAGCACTATCCTGTCACGGACGTGGACGTACTCACACCACACTCGCAACACTTGCTCGAGGTGGGAGCGTCGTCTGCAGTCACGCTGTCGGTTGCCGACACTCCACCACTGCCGTCCATCACCCCCTTGGCCCGACGCACCTCCACGCTAGGCGCGGATGTCGACAAGGACAGCACACATTGTTTCAACGACTCCAAAGGACCCCTCAGCTCCAGCGGCGGCACCATCACCTCCACCTCCTCGCATTCCTTCTCGAGCGACAGCATATCTTTCTGCCCCATTCACGTTGCGCACCGTCCTGCCAGTATTCTCGTTCCCGCGAAGGGGAAGCAAGGCGAGAGCACCATCCGCCCCTCGCTGCCGCGGCGACCTCTGCTGGAGCCGACGCAAGTAGACGTGCCGGCGACTGCCACGACTGGGTTGGTCCCTGCAAAGGTTGCTTCAGCACATTTACCGCTCTTTGACCCGCGGCGTCCAACTGGTGACGGATCTGCTTGTGAACCGGGTCGGCGGACGATTATCAACGCCGGGGTGCCGCACCGCAAGCAACTGGCCAAGAGAGCGCTGGAGGACAACAAGCTGTTCTTTGAAATGTTCTCGCGGCAGAAGAGTTTCTCCTAAGGTCGGAAAACGAAAAACCACCTGTGTGCGCGGATGTGTGCACATCAAGACAGGCGTTGCGGCACGAAGACCTCGAAACGTGTAGTATTGCTCTCGTCGTGAGACACTAGTCGGTGGCGGAGAGGCTAAAGAGCCTGGGAGACAGAACCGGTTGACTGGTATTCCCGGTGCTTCTCTCACGGATATGCTTGTTGTGTTTTTTTTTCTTTATTATATATTATTATTTCATTGATTTCCGTCTTTTTCTTCGTCAATGTCACGGTTTTCACCTCTCTCTCCTTTACTTGCAGAAACTTGAATGCTTTGTGTGCGTGCGTGTGAGAGTGTGTGCGTGTGTCTCCCTCTTTTCTTCACCTGCTTGCCGCGTGTGTTCCAATATCTTGCATACATCCCTCTCCCCCTTTCTCTATATATACCTATGGTTATATATCTCGGTATACACACACATATATATATGTACTATATATGTTTCGAGGGTTGGGATGTTTTTGAGTTTTAAATTTCCGGTTCCTCTTTCTCGGTCCAATACTTCACCAGCCCGCTTCACCGCACCCGCCTGTGTCTCCTCACTCACGCCAGGGAGGCTATCCTGCATAGCTGGCGCGGGAGTTGCACACGCGGGATGTGATGGTGCTATCGGCCAGCGGCTTAGAAGCTCTCATATGGGTCAGCAGGCAGTGGCCCGCCTGTTTTGCGGAGTTCTTTCACTCGCTGTGAGCGGATGGTGCGGTGCACGCAGACATCAAGTTTCGAGAACCCACGATGCGCTATGGTGATAGTCTTGGACTTGAATTCCTGCGAAGCCGACTTCATGAGCCACAACATCGAAACGACTGTGACTGCGGCAAAAGACTCGCTGTCGCCTCCCACGGCGCTCGGCACGGGCCCTGCAACAGAGGAGGACGACATGCGGCGACATACTTGGGCACCAACGGTGGCGTCTCGAGCCGGCCACTTCCGCTTCCCACTTCGCTTTGTGCGTGTTTTCTGTGAACTGGAGCACGAGAACGACGTGGTTAAGACAGCAAAGCCAGCCATGCCAGAGGCGCCGACGCCAGCTGCATGGATCGCCGACCTCGTCACCGGACTCAGGCGCAAGGACGACATTTCTTCAAAAGCTTGCTACACGATGCGACACGCGACGGAAACGAGCTGCTTGGCAGCAGCCGTCCCTCACCAGAAGTGCAGGGATGATGAGCTTACCAGCCGACAGGAGACTGTGCTCACCCAGTTCTGCGCCGGCACCTGTCCGCACTTCGGATTCCTGCCGCGGCGGGTGGCTGGTAGTGGTAGCATGGGGTGCAGATGGCGTTCTGCCTACTGCTGTGCTAGCATTTTCGAAGTCCCATTTCCCGCCCGCGCTTTCCTAGGAGGGCGTCCGCCCCGGTGCTGTGCCCCGCATGCTACGCGATATTCGTGGATCGCTCGAGGCTCAGAGCACACCGCGTTGCACGCCATGGTCGTGGACGCAGTAGTGTGATTGCACTCATCTCGCCGGCGCTGCACGGGCTTCCCCCGTCGGGTATTTGTCGCTGCCCTGTGCACCCCTTCAGAAGAACGAGCTACGCGTTTTTTTTGTGCGCGGGCATACACCCATCAGCGTGTCCCTTCCGGCTGGGCCCACCCGCACTTATGCAAGCCGCGCGGCCTCGGGAGAAGGTGGAGTGCCCCCTGCTGCCTCACACTCACGGCAGCGTCCGGCCTGTCGCGGTGCGTGCGGGCGGGACAACCAGCCACGGCCCCTCCCTGTGGCATCGACGGAAAGGGAGTGCGAGTGCAGCGAACCCCCTCCCCGGACAGCAACGTCGTGCTGAAGCAAATCCCAAGGTCGGAAAGTGCGAGCACGCTGCAGCATGCGCTGCCAGCCACAGCTGGGGTGCTGCGCCACATCCAGTCACGGCATGCAGAGGTCAGCCGAGCAGGAGTGATGGGCGAAAGCGGCGCGAAGAGATCCATACCGATCGACGCCGAGGCGCACGCGTGCGCAAGCAGGCGGCACCTCCTCCATCCGGCCGGGCCGGCTGATGAGGCACGGATGCCGGAAGCAGGACGAGAACACCCCCGAATGGCACCATCGAGCCCTCCAGGCTCCCATGTGGAGAGTCGCCACGCCATCCTATGGGGTGCCGCGGCTTGAGGCAGCTGAGAGGGAGAAAAGCATGACATACAGGCAGGTTGTGCCGGGTTTCAGAGGGCCATGACCTGAGGCTGGCCCGCCCCCTCCTTGAACTCTCCCGGCATGCGCCTCGACCACGCCCTTATTGTCCGCACGACGGGCGCCACCGCTCGCGCCCTCGAGCAGGAGCCCGGGCACGGACCGCGTGGATCAAGGCATGCAGCCCACGCGAGTCTCCGTGTGGCGTCGATGGCGCAGCACGTGTGCGAGGAAGGACGAGAATGCAGGGCGCATGACCCGACTCGACGGCAGACGGCTCGTGCTGGACGACGAGGATTTAGGGGTGGCGCAGCAGAGGCAGGTGGGCTGCGGCTGCGTGCGCGTATTCGCTGAGCTGCTCGCGATAGAAGGACGTGCTGGCGCGCGAGAAAGGGCAATATGTTTGGCTGCATTCTTTTCTGTTGTTGTTCTGCTTTGCTTTTGGCTTCATCTCTTCATTTCTTTTCTTTCTCTCTCTGCACGCCGGCTGGCTTACTCTCGCGCTACTCGTCTGTTCGCGCTTGTGCGTGTGCATTTTTCTCAGAGAGTGTCTTTCCTACCCCCCCCCCTCTTTCTCTGTCTCTGTCTTTAAAAAGATTGGTTTCAGTACGGTGTTTGCCTGGTTTTTTGTTAGCTGTACTTTTCCCTTCCTCATTTCGCGTGTCCTTTGTGTTCTGTTTTGGTGCCCTTCTTCCTTTAGCTTGCGCGCTCACGGTTGTCCATGTGTGCGTCTCTCTCGCCCTCTCGTCGGTTTCGTCGTTGTGTGGCCTCGCCGTTTTACTATCTTTCCTGCCGTTCGCATACGTTGTTGTTTAGCGTGTGCTACACACCTGCGCACAGACTGTGGCGTCTTCGCCTTCTTTGGGGATGGAAAAGATGGTGAGAGGAGGGTCTGTTCTGCCCTTAGCTCTGCTCTGCTGTTTTATTTCCCACCACTTTCACTACAGCCACCGCTCCTTCCTGGATGTGCGCGCGTGCGTTTCCAAGCTGTTGCATGGGTGTATGCGTTGTCTTTCCCTGTTGTGCGCGTCTTCCTTTTTGTTTGTACGGGCTGGTGACCACGGGAAAACGATCTTTTTCAGCGTTCGCTGTTGCGCGGATCGCGTCAGCTTTATATGCCTCTCTCTTGTTTTCTGGTTTCGCTCCTGGCTTAATTGGTGACGGGGGCGGACACCCCTCTCCGCGCGTGGCATCGCAGGGCGCAGTGCACCCCTCTCCCCCTCCCCACGCTCTGTGTGGGGGAAGCTATGCAGCCCCCACCCCCTATCCCTGCCAACGCCGAGCCACTTCAGGTGGTGAAAACTTCACGCACCTCGGACATGGCGGAGGGCGGGAGGGTCAGAGCGATGTACCGCCACGCATGCCGGCGGTCAGACTGTGGACATTGTTGCGCTGGAGAGGCCAGCGACGGTGCGCACGCTTCTGCCATCCACGCGATAGGCGACGTGTCCGCGTGACTCGAACGTATCCCACACGGCCCCCGCACTGCCTGCTGGTGGAGGCACAGTCTGCGCGACCGCGAGGAGATGCACTGGGTGGCGACCAGCACAATGGGTGGCGCGGCTGCGAGGCGACCGGCTAAGCGGCGGTGATGGGTGGAGCCTGGCGCAGGGGGCCGTGCTCCGATGACGGAGTCGGCGCACTCTCTAGCGCGTGTGTCCACGGCTGCTTCGCACCACGCGGTGGGGTCTGTGGCAGGCTGGGGGCGGGTGGAGTGGCGTGCAACTCATGTTGTATGGCAGAGAGGGTGGACACAAAGAAAAAAGTGTGTTGTCCAGGCATTCATCCGTGCTCGAAAGAACATGGAGATGCGGTGGGAAGCGCTGTTGTTCGGTGTCTCTCGAGCTCGACCGCTGCCCTGCCTTGCCTTCTATTAGTAGGATGTGGGGCCGGGTACCCGTACAGATGCTCTGTCTCCATGCCCTTGGCTTTCGGCGATCGCCATCATCTCCCCGTATGATGCGAAGACACCAAAATACGCCGTTAGGCACGTCATCTCGGCGCTCTTTTCACCACTCCGCCATATTGTTTCCTTGTTTCTCTTTTCTGCATCAGTGTCATGCCCACAGACCGACACAGACACAGACACAGATACAGACAGGCGCTTGCTGTGCGGACAGGGCGTCATTGACACGTGCGTGTGAGTGCGCTTGGCTGATTCGGTCGAGGGGCGAGGGAACCTCCTCGGCACCTCCGCAAAGCGCCCGAAAGTCTGCCCTGGCTGACGGGCGACAGACGCTTGGGAGGAGATGGATAGCGTATATAGGAATCCCCTCGCGGAAGACGAAGAGGTGCTTGCCTCTCTGACCCCGGCGGACTCGGCGCAGCCGCAGCAGCCCGCCAGCCGACAGCCAGTCTCCGTAGCGCCTGCCACAACAGCCCTCTTGACCTCCGAGCCAGCGGATGGCCAAGTCCAGTACGAGGCAGAGACTGCAGCGACCAACGAGCAGGGATCGCTACGCCGTGAGAACTTCCTTGAGCACGCCATGGCGAAGACGTCCGCAACACGGGCCGCTGAGGTACAGCTTACAGCACCGGAGGCCGACAATGAAGAGGCAGTGGACGAGGCTGACGACGATGACGACAGCAACAGTGGCGACGGCGACGATGGTGCCTACGCAGCCGAGTACCGCAGCTTACTCTTTCGTGTGGCGGAAATGGAGGCGCAGGAGCAGCAGCGAGCTCGCCAAGGCGGCTTCGCGTTGCGCATGGCACAGCGGGAGACAAAGCTGATGACGGAGGTGGCAGCACAGCAGCAGGCCTATCTGGCGTCACAGGCACGGGGCGCGTCGTGTCTGCATGCTAGTGGTGGCGCTACGGCCTCCACTAACGCAAGCGCGGATTCTGAAAAGCAGATGACTATCTCTTCCGCCGGCGCTTGGCCGAGTGCCGAAGACCTCACGGCGGATGTGGCGACAGAAGCTCGACTAGCATGTTTGGCTCATCGCATGGAGCATGCTCAGCTGCAGTATCGCCGCTGCACCGAAGCGGCGGGGCTGCTGCGCTCCCACGCACGATGGATGCGTGCTGAGGCGGAGCATCAGGAGAGATGGACGGCGGAAACCGAGGAACTTTTGTACCGCCTACACGAGGACGCAGGCCTCGCTGACGCGGTGTCGGCCACCGCTGCGGGGCAAAGACAGGAGGAGCCCGACTGTACGCGTCCTTTGACCGCTTCCCCACTCGCTGCGTCTCCTCTGAACGACATGTGGCAAAGGCAAACGAACGGCCTGACCACCCTCGGTGGAACTCTGGCGAAGGTGCACACGCTCTTCCGTGATCCAGAGTGCTGCACCAACATGTCCGTAGTTGCCACAGCGCTGACGGAGGTGGGACGCCGGTGCCAATGCTTACTGCAGGAATTGCAGGCTCTCACAGAAGCCGCACTGCAGACCGAAGCAGATTTGCGGCAGCGTCGTGTGCACGCGCTGGAGTGGAGCCTCTTCGCGGCACACGCGCAGCAAGCGCTCGAGCTGCGAGACTTGTACTCGCCTGTGACCCTAGCTGAGATGCGGGCGATGGGACTGCGGAAGATCTTGCTGCGCCGCCGGCAAGAGTTACAAACCGCGTTGACACTGGCCGTCCTGCGTAACGCGGAGAGGGCCGTAACTGGCGCTGGCCGTGCCGCCACTGCGTCTTGTTCTGCTCCTGTGCCACAGCCGTCGTGCATCTTCACCTCACCGCCACACGAGGTGACACCGGAAAAGATGAAAGCCGTCGCAGACACGTGCGCGCGGCACGAAGGGCTGCGTGACCGCTTGCTGAGAGAGCTTCTGTACCTGAAAAAGTGCGCGCGTCGCGTCCTCGGCGCAGCGTGGGTCTCGCAGACTGAGGCCACCGCAATCGCTTCGCTGGCAGCCACGGCAGATACCAGAGGGAACTCGCGCACGCTGGAGGCGGTGCTGGTGGATAATCTCCGTCGTGCAAGTTATAACGGCCTGGCGCGCCTTATCGCGTTTGTGGCATCCACGCCGAAGCCACCGGACGAGCGAGACGACGCTGCCAGGGGCGACATTAGTGACCCACACGAAGATGTAGACGACGAAGGTAAAGCGCAGGATGAAGGCGATGGGCTCGCGCCGTTACCGCGCTCTCACTCATCCGTGCCTGCGGCTTCGCTGGCCACCCGTGTCCAGGTTCTCTCTATGCTGGAGGCGGTGCAGACGCGCGCCAACTCGCTTGTCTCTCTTCTCGCCGAAAACGCGAAACATTGGCAGAGAACGCAGGATGTTGTGGTGGAAGCGGAAGTGTGTGCCCATTCCAGCGAAGATGCCTGGTGCCGCACTGCTGAGTTGCTCCTGCGCCGGTGCATGGATGCGGATGCCGCGGAGCCCTTGTCGAGCGACACACGCAGCGACGATGCCAACTTGCACAACCCGCGCACCGCTCCTCTCCTGCTGCAGGAGCAGCAGCTGCTCGACAGCTTGCACGCCTCCCAGGCAACCATCGTCGAGGCGATAAATGCCGCACTTGCGCAGGTACACCACAGGTGCATGGCGCCTCTCGAGCGCGAGAAGCGGGATGTTGCTCTACTGATCCGGCTTCTGCAGCTCTGTGACGAAGCGGGTGAGTCGGAATGCCAGCGCGGAGACGCGAGCAGCGCCGACGTACCCGTCACAAGCACCACACCAGAACTGGAAAGCGCTATGCAGCTGCTAACGTGCGCCGAGGATGACGAGCGTGAAAGCGATGCCGTCGGCAAAGATCGACTTCTATCGCAGGTGCGCGTCCCACAGTTGCCGCTGCGCGTGGATGCGATTCAGGGTACCATCAGCGCGCTCTCTGCCGAATGGAAGAATAGCCTTGTAGCCGAGACTGCGGAGGTTCGGGCGAAATTCACAGAGACGCAGGCGAAGCTGGATCAGTACGCTCAGTATTCGATGGCAGAGGTGCCGTCTCTGCTAGAGAAGGCCCTCGCCAAGGCCAAGGCGCTGCAGGAGCGCGCGGCCGAATGCACCGCGCGCAACAGCAGTGCCGCTTCTCTCGCTGCCCAAATCCAGCAGCAACGCAAGTTGCTGACCGACACCACGACAACGGAGCGGTACGCGCTGGCGGCTGCCATGCAGCAGGCGCGGCTCGAGGTGGAAGCGTTGCAAGCGCAGGTGGCTCAGCTGCAGAAACAGAAGGATTTGTCTACCACAGAGACGCTCGACCGTTGCGAGGTAAGGAAGGCTGAATCGGTTGCGTGGAAATCCCTCCTACTAGATGATCCCGGGCAGCATCAGGCGGTGAACGCCGACGGTGCAGGTGATGGCGCGATCAAGGATGAGGACAGCGTTGACATAAAGCAAGAGGCCTCCGACTCTCCTCCCGAAGTGACGACAGACGCGAAGGCGGAGACGGCTGAGAGGGATCGGGAAGTGGGCGGAGGTGCAGCAAAGTCCGAGGTCGCGTCAGCGAAGCGAGATGACGAAGCCGAGGGGCTCGAGAACACGAGGGAAGAGGAGGCGGAAGCAGGCGCAGATGCCGCCGAAGGTGGTGACGAACAGGGGCAGCAGTTTGGCGATGAGCCGGCGGAGGAGGTCGCCGCGGAAAGCGAGCCGGAAGAGCGCGACGGCGATGCCCTCGCTTTTACCGCGAAGCGACCGAATGAGGAAGGGGCAGATAAGGAAGCTCATCCGCTGCAAGTGCGCGATGACGCCGGCGCCGAGGGCGAGGAGGCTGTGGGCGAGCACGACGCCGGTGAGGAGATCCTCGAGGAAAAGCAAGACAATGCGCAATCGAGAAAGGACGAACGCACTACACAAGATCGCGTAGACGAGGCGCCACGTTGCACTACCGCGGCGGGCACCAACGAGTTGACAGAAGTGGTGCGGCAAGTGGAAGTGAAGGGCAAGAAGAAGAGCAGGAAGCGTCCCTCGAAGAATGCGCAGCGTGAGGTGCAGCAGTGGCCGGGCCCGCACGCGCACCAGCAGCAGCAGCAGCCCAGTATCCTTGGCGAGTACATCCTCGGACACGTTGAGGCGGGGCAGCGACCGCCCGTTTTTGACACCGCAGCCAGTGACCTTTTCTCGCATTACCCGCCTCCGTCCGTGTTTCCGACCGAGCCGTCAAACCGACCGGTTTATGATGACAACCCGTTCTACTCCGGCTTTGGCTTTGAGGAGGAATAGTTGAGCACCCGTGTGCAGCTCTTCTGCTGTCTTTGAGCAGTTTCGCCTCTCCCTCGTCTGTGTGTGCGCCGTTTTGGCTTGATGACTCATCCTGCACACACCCGCCCTCCCCCCCCCATGCGCGTACCCTCCGCACCTCTTCACCCCCGCCCTCTGCCCCATCCACTGCGCATCCATTGCGATGCTTGCAGAAGCGCGGTTCTACGAGAACAAGTAGAGATGGGGAGTAGGGCAAAGGAGGACGGAAACGAATGCTGGCATGGAGAACGTGCCGCGCAGAGCAGGGGATTATGCTTTAAAAGATCTAAAAAACGGTAAAGCGGACGTGAAAGGTCCGAACGTATGGCAGTGGCCACACGTTTCTGTTCACCTTGGCGTGGCAGCGTTCGAGCAGATCTTCACTGCGCAACCCCTCAGCCGCAGGCGACACGCACGGGAAGTCTGAGACGTACATGAACAGTCTTGTGTGCTCTGTCTTCGATCCTTTGCCGTTGCACGGGCTGGCGCATCGTGTCGCTATTCTTTCGTATTTGTCGTTCGCTGCCATGAAGCGCACCGTCAGCTGTGTATTCTCTCAATTTTTCTCACCCCTCCTTCTCACCTACCCGCCCCGCTTTCCGGCTTGTTCTCCCGTGTAACCCATCGCATCCCTTGCGCCGCCTTGCTCGGCTTCGCTGGTCGTCCTTCGTGCTCTTCACTCTTGTTTACCCAGTCGTGTACCTCTTCCCACCTCCCTCTTTCGCACTAGGCAGCGAAGTCGTACACAGATTGCTTAGCGACCCTTCTACGTGCACTCGCAAACCCGCACGTACACGCACGCGCCGATCGGAAGAAAACGAAGTTGGCTGAATTATGCCGCTCTCCAGCACAACCGAAATCTGCATGCTGGTATGGCCACTCTCGGCCGCCATGCAGATCCTGGGCCCGAACGACTCTATTGCGTGGGTGGTGGGGTGGAATGACCGCAGCCTGTACATCATCGTGACCTGGTTTCTGAGCAACTGCACGTTGCTGGAGGCGAAGGCGGAGTTGCAGCAAATCAGGTGTGTCCTGCAAAACTACAAGGGGCACATGCCGGAGATACCGTACAGTAACCTCAACATCCTCGGCTGCGTGCGGCCCAACAGCGCCCCTAGCAGCTGTAACTTCTGCTCCGTCACGCAGGAGGAAGACATCCGCGGCGCACGCAAGGGCAGCTATCTCTGGCTGGAGCTCCTTGAGGGGCCAGTGCTGGCGGAGCTGTGGTGCTGCGGCGCGCGCGTGCAGCCCTGCCAGCTGCATGTCGTGCGGTGTGATCCGTCAAAGGCGCTTTCCATTCGCCCCACCATCTTTTCGGCCACAGCGCTCTACGGGGTGTCAGGCGTGCGACAGCTGCAGAGCGGCGTCGCGCCGGTGTGCGCACCAGGCGCGAACTCGAATCTGGAGGGTGTTCTGCTCCCGCAGGTCATGCGCAAAGAGGCGGAGCCGCGCGTACTCAAGCGACACCAGCAGCGCCGGTGCTACACGAGCGTCGTGAACGACTCCATCACACTGGCCGCCGAGGACAGCTGCTTCTCCGACCGCGACACGGGGGAACAGTCGAGTGTGCTGGCAGACAAGCGCTGGGGGACGTCCTTCAATGCCAACCCGAGTTTCACCGTTCAGGCCAGCAGCTCCGCACAGGACGCGTCCGTTACCACTGAGTTGCATCGGAACAGCTCCCTGCGCGACCGACTGCCAGTAACCCAGGAGGAGAGCATGTCGCTCTCGGAGGGCGACGGCAGCGCGACGGCAGCGCCGATCGGCGTGATGACGCTCAGTGACTCGGAAATGGACCAACTGGACAGCAACGATCGGAGGGGGAGGGGGCAGTCGGCGTTGCAGTTCGAGAAGCTCCTCGCGCAGAGTACGCCGGCCCCATCCCACAGCATTGCGCTGCCGCCGCCGGCGGGCGTGCCGCCTCGCCTCGACTTTACCTCGACCACGGACAGGGCAGAGATGAGCGTCTTTTTGGCGACGATGCGCGCTGGCCGGCATGTGCGCCGCGTCATGCAGAAGGAGCAATTGTACAACTACGTCAAGGAGGACACCGAGGAGCCGCTGACGGGGGTGCTCAAGTACGCTGTCGACTTCATCTCCACCTACGTGGTGGGTCTCTTGAAGCTCCTGCGTTTCAGCAGGACAGCGGAGGTGCTGCTCTATCGAACCTCCGAGTTCGCACACTTTTTGTGCGCCGTCAGTTTCGCCAACGACTCCTGCGGCCTCCATCCGGTGCTGCCGCACCAAGTCTCGTCCTCCATCAATCACCGCTATGTCTGCATCTTTGGCTACGTCTCGCGCTGCGCAGTGGACCTGGTTCTCGGAGTGCTTGTCTACCTGTGCTTGTCAGCCTGTGGCCCTTCCCTCTATGCTGCCTCGCAGTACATGACGCGTCACTGGCTGTATGAGGTGCACGCGTCCTACATGGACTGGTTCGACGGCTACCCCGCTGGGCTAAAGGTGAACGAGGACCTGAACATGGCCCTCTGCTTCTTCGCCAAGTGCGTGCTGGAGGTGTGGGATGCGCTGCTGAGATGGTCTCCTGCCACGCTGCCGAGCCTTGTGTCCTTCCAAGCGGCCTCGGTGGCGGTGGAGGGGAACGTGTGCAGCACAGTCGCCGCCGTCAGTACGGCGGCGGCGTCAACGTGGTTTTCCCCAGCATCCGAGGATCAACGCCAAGCGGTGTACGAGTGGGTCAGCATGGCATTTCACCTGCGCATCTTCTGTCTTCTGGGATGCAGCACCGCCGCTGCCCTCGTCTCGGACGTGACGGGGCTCGTCTCGCTCCACCTGCGCTTCCTTCACCACGCCATTGCGCTGCCATACTGCTTCGCCCGCGTTCTGCTGACAAACCTCTTCCGCCAGTTCTACGGTGTCAAGTACAACCCCCTGCGCAAGCGGTACGACATTTACCATTTTCAGGTGGATCAGATGCTGGCCGCTACATTTCTCTTCGTCATCATCATCTTTCTGTTTCCAACGCTGGCCGTGTACTACCTGTACTTTTCCTTTGTGCTGGCAACAATTTGGTACATGGAGACGTGCCTTGAGTCTATTGCCTACCTCTCGCTGCATGTGCCTATCCACCCGATCGTCTACTGGCTGTGTGCACGGCATCGTCTAAGTGGCGGGGTGGCGCTCTCGAATCCTGTCATCACCAGTGTGCGTCGATTCCTCGGCTGTGGCAGCCGCCCAGGTCACGACGAGGAGGAGCTCGCCTCCCACACGGTTGAGGTGACAGTGGAGGCGCTGCCGCTCCCACTATCTGCTATGCTGACTGATTTCTTCGTTGTTGTGGACATCAGTATGACCCGCCTGTGGCCGGCAAAGGTAGTCTCGTTGGTGCTGCGCGGCAGGATTGAGTACTTACCGAAAATGACAGACATTCTCGGGCCCCATCTTCTGACCAACTGCGTGTCGCCACGGTGCACCCTGTGTACGCCGTCACCTGAGAAGGACACGACCAAGAAGCACAAATGACCAGTGGAAGTATATGAGCAGGAAAGAATGTGGCGCTGTGCCATATCGCTCATGTGTGTCTCCTTGCTTTCTCTCTCTGTGTTTGCTTTTCGTTTTTCGCTCTCCTTCACTGGCACTGCACGCCAACCAAAAAAAGAAACACAAGGTCGACGTTACCAGCCCCTCCCCACCTCCTCCCACAGCCACCACCGACAGCTCGCACGATCCCCCGTATCACAAGGAAGTGCCGCACCTATTCTGACGGCGTGCTCGTATGCGTGTGTCTGCGTGGTGGTCTGTGGGCACGCCGTTCTGCACTTGGAAACAGGCTTTGCACAGCATCTCGTCGACGTGGAGCTAAACTCGCCTTAGCTGAACCAGCAGAACCGCATGGACGCGTGTCGTGCGCTTGTCGCGCTCAGTGGGCAAGTGCGCAGTGCGGTTTACTTTTTATTCGCTTCCTGCTCTTGCCGAGCTGCGCAGACGCGAGCATGCTAAGAGCGTGTGGTGGATGCATTCACGTTCTCCCCTAACACACACTCTGCACCCTCTCTCTCCCTCCCTACACCCCACCGTATCTTGTACTCTTTTGGTGATTCATCGCCGAGTCACACGTCGTCGGCCAATACGCACTCCTGAGTTCCTTTTAAATATAAATATATATATATATATTGCATTCTCGCGTTCATTTCACCACGCAATCAAAAATACTCTCGCCCCTCTCCTCTTCCCCCAACACACACAACATAAGTGCGTAGTAGTCTCACATTTTATTTTATTTTATTTTTCACGTCCCCTGCGTGGACTTTTGAGTGCTTTGTCTCTCTCCCTCTCTGCGCGCGTATTGCCGTGTATAGGTCCGTCAGTGTCGGTGTCTGGGCTGCCACACTCACCAAGCTCGTGTGCGCTCAGCAAAAAAAAAAAATTAAGTCGATTAGGGTCAGCCTTGCTTCATCGCTGTCGATTCTGTGCCGCCCAGTCGTCTCTCTGCACCCGAGGCTCAGGCACACAGACACGCGCACGTGCGACGTCTTAAATCTCCGTCTCTCTTGAGTCTCCTTTCCTCCCCCTTTCTTTTTACTTCTGCGCTGCTTCCTCTTAGAGGAGCACCTCCGCACTACGAGGCGTCGCCTAGTGCGAGAGCGAGGTGTTTTATTGTGTGTGTGTGTGTGTGTGCGTGTGTGTGCGTGTGTGTGTGTGTGTGTTGCACGACAGGGTCGAATGGGGTTGCTTTGTCGAGCGCCCACCTTCGTCCCTTCCTCTCCCTCCCTCACCATCTCTGTGCTCCGCCACCCGCCCACCCTACTTCCACTTTGGCGTACATCTCGCATCTCTTGTGCAGCCTTCAAATTTCGCTTTGTGTCTTTGTGTGCGTGTGTGCTCGTTATTGGTGTGCATGCAGGCGTTTCTTGCTCCTACGACCTCTCTGACAGTACCTTTGTTGTTGTTGTCTTGTGCTCCTACACGCCCCACACTACGCGCCTTTCTCTCCTCCTCCTTCTCCCTCCCTCTCTTTTTACCACCACCACCACCTCTTCTTGTTGCTGCACAGATTCACTTCCCTCCGCCATCGTTCTCTCCTTCTTTCTCGCTCTTGTTGCCCACTCTTAGGCGCATCAATCTCGCTCTATGCGTGTGTGCGTGTGCGTGACGAAGAGCCACGCTTACATTCTCTCTGCATCTGTATATATCTTCCTCGCGCTTCGCCATACGTTACCCGTCGCGTCTCTTTTCTTCATCTCACGCGCCCCCGCCCCCACCCCCTCTGTGAGCGTCCTGTCGTTGTGCGTAACACGCAGAGCTACTGTCTCCCTCAACCCCTTTTTCTTTTTGCTTTTCCTTTCCACGTCTTCCACCACCATTCCACCAGGTCACTGCGCTGCTGCACGCTAGCCTCTCCTGTGAGACAATCGCCGTACCATTGCCAGCCATCACGGAAAGCTGCACACAATGGCACAGGCCGCGTACCCACCGTCACGAGAGGGCAGCTACCCACACTCTCGTAGCGGTGGTCCCCGCGCGAACCCGATGCTGCCCGAGCAGATGATCGGCAGCTACGTCATTCGCGAGACCATCGGCCGCGGTAGCTTTGGCAAGGTGAAGAAAGGGCGACACGTGCACACTGGAGAGTATGTCGCCATCAAGATCCTCAACCGCCAAAAACTCAAGTCCGCCAACATGGACAAGAAGATTCACCGCGAGATCGAAATTCTGCAGCTGTTCTCTCACCCGAACATCTGCCGTCTCTACGAGGTCATCTCCACACCTACGGACATGTACCTTATTATGGAGTACGTGGAAGGCGGAGAGCTGTACGACTACATTGTCCAGAAGGGCCGCGTGCGGGAAAGTGAGGCGCGTTACATCTTCCAGCAGATTGTGTGCGCGATCGAGTACTGCCACCACTTCCGCGTCGTGCATCGTGACCTAAAGCCAGAGAACATTCTGCTGGGAACTGGGCTGCAGGTAAAGCTGATCGACTTTGGTCTTTCGAACATCACGAAGGATGGCGAGTTCCTCGCGACGTCGTGCGGGTCGCCCAACTACGCCGCACCGGAGGTCATTTCAGGTAAACTGTACTTTGGTCCAGAGGTGGATGTATGGTCTTGTGGCGTCATTCTCTACGCGCTGCTCTGCGGGTGCCTGCCGTTCGACGAGGATAGCATCCCGCTCCTTTTCAGCAAGATCAAGAAGGGCAAGTATGCCATCCCATCCAACATGCAGACGGGGCCGCGGGAGCTCATTCAGCAGATCCTCGTCGTGGACCCACTCGTGCGGCTCACCGTCCCGCAAATCCGCGACAACGCCTGGTTCAATCAACGCCTGCCAATGCGGCTGTCTTACAGTGAGTCCATCTTCAGCGTGAAGGAAGACCGCATTTTATCGGTGTTGGTGAGCGAAACAGCGAAGCGGCTGGGAGTGCGGGACAGAGATGTGCGCAAGGAGCTCGAGCTCGGCTACGGGGCCGCCTTTGTCGCCTATAATATTCTGTTGGACGCACGCCGCCGTCGCGAGATTGCGGCTGAAGTGCGCGAGCTTGGCATGTCCGGCGATGAGTCCCGCGGGGTGAGCCACGTCATCGGCGCCCAGCAGACGAAGTTTCAGCCAAAGGCGACAGAGCGGGAGCTCAACATGGGCCTCATGCTGACGCAGAGCCCCGCGATGGTGGTGCTGCTTGACGAAGAAGACGCCACGAGGAACAAGTGGGCCTACAACCGCGGCTGCTTCGTGCCCGCTTCCGTCGCAACCCTTGGCGACCCAACAAAGGTGAGCGATACGAGCCTGAGCGATGGCAGCGGCAATGGCGGTCCAGGCGGGTCGATCGCAGTCGGCTCCTTCCGTATCACTTCCAAGATGTGCTCCGGATCCCTGGTCGGCTCCGGCAGCGTAGGCTCTTCCTCTTATGCGCCAGGCAGTCTGCGCGGCGCGGCGGGGCTCACGGGCGGCAGCAGCAGCTACCGGCGTGCTGGCATGCAGAGCAGCACAGGGGGAACCGCCGCCTCGCAGCTGGGGGCGAACCTGAGCGACCAGCCGCGCGTCGGATCTGTAGCCCGCAAGCACGCCATGTACACCGCGGAGGAGGAGCAGTTCATTGTGGAGAACAACTACGGCTGGCGCATCGGTATCATGACGGACTGGCGGGCAGAGCAGGCGCTTTCCGCCATCTATGACGTCCTGCGTACCTTCAAGATGCAGTGGAAGGTGGTCTCGCCCTTCCGCCTCTTGGCACGGTCAACAGCCGAGACATGGAGTGTGATGGCGGACTCGACGCAGAGCCGCAACGCGTCCACACGCCGAAACACGCTAAGCACTTACTCCGTTGAATCCTCTGCACCGATCCGGATTGGCTGCCGCAGCGGTGCCCCAGGGAGCGGCAGCAGTGACGATCACGAGGACGGAGACATCGCCGGTAGCATGCAACGCGACGAGGAGTGCATCCACGCACATATAACCCGCACACGCCGGGCAGGCGCTGCGGCTCGCAGCTTCGGGAGCGCACCAGGTGGCGGCTTCAACACTAGCTCGAGCCAGGTCGCGCGCGGCAACTATTTCGGCGGCCTACAGGGCGGAGACGAGGAAGCGGCGATAGTCTCTGGAAGCGCGGCGTCGGGAGTGCTGCAGTCAGCACATGCGATTGAGAGCGGGTCTGAGTCGACGTCCTCGCCGCGTGACCCACGCGGCGCGTCCCCACCAGCGAGCGCCGCTGCCTCCACCTCCGCAATTGCGGAACCAGCCTCGTCACCGGCAAATCCTGTCGTTATTTCCCTCTACTTCTTTCGCATTCACGAGCGGCACGATAAAGGTTACCTGGTGGATTTCAAGGTCGTGCGCAATGCCATGGTCGCCGCGGACCTGGTGCTTCTCCTCTCTGATACGCTGGTCAGGAAGTTGGGCTAAGAGAACGCAAAGCAGTTGAGCTGGCGCGGCAGGGTTACTGCAAAAGATGTGTGCGTGTTTTTCTGTGCACGTGCTCCTCAGCGCGTACACCCATACCTGAGATGGGTAGTTGAGAAGATGGGTTCTGGCCAGCGGAGCCAACGAGGCCATCGGTAGAGAGGCGCTGGAGAAAGGAGTGGCATGCCGACAGCGCATGAACGCTGTCTGCGTTTTAGCTCCCCATCCAGCGCAGCGACTTTTTGACCTTTATGTGTGCCTCCCCGTCTCTCTACGCCGGTCTCTACTCCTTTACAGAACGCGGTGCACGTCTTCGTAGGCAAGGTATCCCCTGTGCATCTTCTTCCTTTCTCGGTGCGCACCTCTCCCCTGTGCAGCGGCTCTGACCCTCACTCTGTGAATCCCCGCTGTCTCCCTGCACGCTCGTGCAAACGGAAAATAAAAAGGGAAGGAGGAAGAACGCAATGTATCTTTTCGATAGGGTGGCGCACTTTTCTGACCTTCTCACGTCCGCCGCCGCTGCCGCCGCCGCGCTGGCGTGATCTTTCCACTTCTTTTCGTTTTCAGCTACATTTTATGCTCCTCTGCCTTCGTGTTTTCTCTCTCCGTCCTCCACGCGTCTTCTCTACCCCTCCCTCCCTCCCTCCCCTTCTTCCCACGGCGTGCGTCGCCGAATGTTGCTGGGATGGTGCGACAGGAGGGGAGGAGGAACAAGGGACGAGTCCCCTCCCCGCTCCTCCCTCTGATGCGAGTGTGTCTGTCAAGCCCCCGTCTGCGGCAGATCTTTTTTTTTTCATTTTTTTTTCGCTCGGCGGTGGAGTCCGGCGGAGAACAGAGAAGACCGAGGGCCGAAGAGGGGCGGTGTCGCATGTGTGTGGGTGTGTGTGGAGGGGCTCGCCGCTTTGGGCGCCGGGCTCTTCCCTCCCTGCCCCCTCTTTCTCTCTTGCTTTTACTCGTCCAATATTGCTGTGAGCTGATGAGCTCGGGGCCGTATACCTGTGCCCTTCTCGTTTTGCTCGTTTTTTTTTCGTCTGGGCTTTGTGGTTCTCTTCTCTCGACGTCGGAGCCGCAACTCGGCTCTGCTCCTCCTTTTTGTTCTCCTGTTGCATGGCTTCCGTGCGGGCGCGTCTGCCTGCGTCACTGCTGCCCCACGGCGGCTGAGTAGCAGAAGTGAAATTCAGTGTGAGTGGGATGCGATCATGTGAGAAGCGTGAAGTAGCTACCTAGGTCTGGATGCCTGCTGCTGTGGATGGTGTACATCGACACCAGCCGCGCTTGCAGTCAAGCGTTCTTATGGCAGTGGGAGGGGGTTGTTTTGTGTGTTTCATTTTTCGTGGTGAACCTGCTGGAGGTGCCACTGTCGCTGCGTGGGTGTGTGCGCGCGCGTGCATGAGCGTGTGGGCGAACGCAGGTGGCGAAACGATGCCGCGCGGGAGTCCCTCTTTCCCCTTGCAGCTTTCTCGCTGTGACTTGTCGGAGTTACTAATACTTGAAATGCACACGGAAGACTCGGCCAACAAACCCGACACTCATACGTGAGCAAGTGGGTGACAATGGAACATCATACGCGGGAGTAGTCCTGTTCGCCGAGCCGCAAATATGAGCTCTCCGTCGTGCGCGCGTCTACGTCAGGGCGTGTGTGCGTCTTCAAGCGCTGAGCGCTTGCCTGTGTCGTTGACGTTTCGCTCTCACCCCCCCCCGAACTCCTCCTTCTAGCACCGTGGCATTGAAACACTCACATGCAGTGCGCCTCCGCTGGTCAAAGTCGTGCGAACTTGTGCGCCGTAGCCTAGAAGGTGGGCATGGCAACACATATGGAGAAAGATAGCCACGACGCCTCATCCTTTGTCCTCCCTCTTCTCAAGCTGCTTGTTCCTTTCTTTGCCCCCCCCCGCCGTCTCTGCACCCCTTCCTCCGCCGCGCATTTCCCGTCGACGCTCAATGGAGTGCGCGCTCAGTAGTCTATCCCACTACCCAGTGGAAGGAGCACTGGAGTACGCAGGAGACACCCACCCGCCCACCCACACACACACACACACACGGGCATTCGCCATCGCTGGGTGAGCGCTGGACAACACCACCAGTGGCGCACGCTTTTTTTTTCGTTCCTCCGTCGAGTTTCGGTCTTTTCTATCCATCATGTGGCTCGGGGGTAGCATGCGGCGCACTCTAGCGCTTTATAAGCAAGGACGTTCACGAGAGCCGAACGTGGGTCGACTTCTCTACGGCAAACGCAAGAACCTTGTTCATCATACCAGCGAAGCCAAGCCCTCTGTTACGACTGTTTTAGCGCAGACCCCGACGGAGCGGCTGCCGGTGGCCTTGAAGCACGCCCTGCAGGTGAACGAGCTCCACCGGGAGCAGATCGCCACTCTTCTCAAGCAACACCGCGCGCTGCGCCGGTTCGACCGCACCGAGGTGGTCGTTCAGGCGCTCCGCGATGCCAAGCAGCCTCTCACATCGCAGCACTACTGCGTCCTCATGGCACATGCGAATGACGAGCGGCAAACACGCAAAGCGCTGCAATTCTGGAAGGACGCCGTCTCGGAGGGTAAGGTGAATGAACGCCTTCACGGCGCCCTCCTGTCGACCTACCGCAACGCCGGTAACTGGAGGGCGGCAATGCGGCACTGCGAAAGCATGTGGCGCGATCAGCAGGTGCTGGACCCGCTTGCTACCCACGCTGTCATGAACGCGTGCCGCCGCTACGGGCCCTGGCAGATGGGCCTAAAGGTCTTCTCGGACGCCGTCCAGCACGGCACGAAGCCGAACGGCGTCGTCTACCTCGAGCTCCTTCGCCTCATCGCACAAAGCAAGATGCCGGCGCGGTGGTCGTACGGTCTGGCGATTCTGCGCGCACTGGAGGCAAGCGTGGAGGTTACGGCGGGGCACTACAACGCGGTGCTCGCCACCATGGGAGGCCGTAACTGGGAGAAGGGTATTGAACTGTTCCACTCCATGCAGGAGCACAACGTGCAACCCAGCACCGAGACTCTCAACACACTGCAGCAGCTTCATCCGCACAGCGTGGCCCACAGCATCCGCTGCGTCGCTGAGGCGCACGCGCTCGGCATGCCAATAACCGACACCATGTACCGCAACGTGCTGCTGAACTTGTTCCGAATGCAGCTGAACCACGAGGCGACCCAGTTCGCGGAGCGCGAGTACAAGCTGGACTGTGTCGATGCCGGCAACCCACTGACCCACACACTTTCCCTGAGTGTCGCCATGGTGGATGCGCTGCTCTCCCATCCCCGTCCCCACGACGCCCTGCTCGTGTACGAGTCCTTCCAGGATAAGATTGGCGACGTTGTGGCAGCTGCGACGCGGCAGCTCGGAACCAGCGGCTCGCTGGAGCAGCGCTGGCTCGTGCAAGGGCGGGTGGCTGTGGTCGACCACAACGTCCTGCTCTCGACGACTTTCGAGTCCCTTATCCACCACTACGACTCGGTGTTTGTTCCGTTTGCGTCCGTGCGCCTGCTGGTGCGGCGCGCCCGCGAGAATGGAAACTCAGTGCAAGGGCTCCACATAAAGACGACGCTGCGTCGCCTGGGACTCCTGCTAAAACGGGAGGAGTGGCGCATGCTGCGTGTGCTTCCCTATGCGCACCAGCTTCTTTCACACACGTACCTCTCCGAAGGCGGGCCAGCCAGTCCTGAGGCGCTGAAGGCGCTGCGTGAAGAGGCGGAGACGCAGAGCCTGCTGCCCGAAAGCCCTCCAACTCCGACAACAGTGGCGAAGGCCGTTTCCGCGTATGGCCAAGCGCTGCTGAGGCGTCTCACACCTGTTGGAGAAGCCGCTGAGGTCGCCGGCGCCGTGAGAGCCGATCAGAGTGGAGAACGCGGCACAGAGGACGCCGCGAAGAACCTCGTGATACGCGAAGCAGATAGAGGTGCTGCCGACATAGGTGCTTCCTCGCTCGTCTCTTCGAAGGCGTTGCCCGCCGCGACTGCAGCCTTCCCGATGGTGCTGCACTCTCCCCGCCGCATCACCTCCGTGGAGCGCGTGACAGCGGTGGCCGCCATGCTCAAGTCTCTCAACCCCGATGCGGAGGTGCACGTGCTTTCCACAAACGCATCGCAGCTTGCAGCGGTGCGCCATTGGAATGCAGTGCGCGTCGGCGTTCTGCTTGTCCCGGTGCACTACCCCGATCAACTCAGACAGATGGCGCCGCCTGCATTGCCGATCAGCGAGGGCGCCGTTGCCGCTGCGGTGGGTGCACCCGGTGCCAGAGGACCAAAATCACGACTGTAAGCGTGAGGTGCCTTCCACTCACCCCGCACGCGCTCGTAACATAACAGGCCAGCTTTCCACAGTCGTGTGGACGTTGGTCGAAGGAGGCGCGTGGCCCGCGCCGTCGAAAATGGTTTTTTGTTTTCATTCACATATACGCGCAGAACCTGTTTACACGAACGGGGTGCACATCCACAAAAAAAAAACAGCACGAGGAACTTCGCGAGAGCCACACGCTCATGGGCGAAACGAAGAAGGCGAGATACACGTGCGCATACGTCCGGCACTACTCCGAGTGCGCGAAACACCACCTGTCTCTCTGAACTGGTTCCCGTCAACGCGACGACCAGAGTTTCATTTCCCTACCCCCTCCCGTCTAGGGCTCTTCGTCGTCCGCAGCCCTCTCCGCCCACCCCCGATCTGTGCCTAGGGATGCGGCGAGGTGAACGACAAAATCTCGCCGCTACGCCAATCCCCTCCCTCCTCCTCTCTGCGAGAAGCTCGCCCGCCATACGACGCCTCCTTTACAAAGTCAGCGCACAAGGCCTCCCGGTCTGTCATTCAGCAACGACTGGGGCTCTTTTCTGTTCTTCTCGCCGTGTGTCTTTGTGTGTGTGTGTGTGCCCGCCATGGCTGGAGGTGCCACTGGTGCAGCACACAGCAACTACCCACACACATTTTCAGCTGAGCTTATCCGTCATTGCGAGGATGGATGCATTCCACCCGAGGTGTTCGCTGACGCGCGTGCGTTGCTCGACGACGAACATCGTCGCCGCTATGTTCGTATCAATCCGAGATGCGAGGAACGAGTACTGGACGCCGGGGCGGAAGCCATTCTGCGGCTGGACGCACACTCGACGGCAGCACGGATGTGCACAAGCACGTTGCTGTCTCCTGAAGAACAGAGGATGGTCACCACGCTGCATGCCTCTATGCGTGCAGGTGCCACAAGGGCATCCTCGACGGCCACCGATGAGGCTGTCGCTTCTCAGGGTCGAAAGCGCAACACTCGCGACGACGCTCCGCGCGCCGGTGTGTTACGTCTCGGCCTCGCTGCGCTCACTGGCCTGCCCTTGGAGTCCGTCGAGCCGGTGGCGTGGCTGCCTTGCGGTGTGTTTGCCCTCCCGTGGTCGTACGCCATGGGCAGCAACCCTCTTTTTCGGGACGGGACGCTGCTTGCGATGGATGCGGCGTCGATAGCGGCGGTGGTGGCTCTGCATCCGCGTAAGGGGGATCGTGTTCTGGACCTTTGCTGTGCTCCCGGCATGAAGCTGGGACTTCTGGCGGATGCAGTGACGAGGGGTCACGGCGGGGGCACCGGCGCGCAGCTCTCTGTGGCGTCGCCGGCCCTAGCAGACGGCCTCGTTGTTGGCGTGGATGTGAGTCTCTCTCGCTTATATATGACTCGATCCACACTCAAAAAGCAGCAGCAGCAGGGTGGCACCGCTGACACTCAGGCATCGCTTCCTGTGTGCTTGTTTGCCGGTGATGGGTGCCGCTTCTCCATGGAAAGCGCAGCGGCAGCGCTCGATCTCACCGGATCGGCTGTGGATGCTGGGACAGGGCTGACCAAGGTGGAGAAGCGGTTGCTTCAACGTCAGCACAACGTGACCACGACAACCGCAGGATCGAAGCGAGGCCGTCCAGCTTCGGGGGCGGCTGCGTGTTTAGTCTCTCACGAGACGGAGTCGAGTCCGCCGCCAACCGTAGTCTATGCCCCCACCCACATCCGCGCCATTGTGGCTGCATGGCTGCACGGAAAAGCCTGCGGCTCGCAAGCGGATGATGCATTGACTACGTCTCCGTCGCGGCCGCAGCCGCTGCTATTTGACCGCGTTCTTGTGGATGCAGAGTGCTCACACGACGGCTCTGTCGCCCACATGCAGCTCGGCGCGCCGCATGCGAATACCGCTGATACAGTGCGCAACTCCGCACCTGGTACTTGTTCGGCGTCCTCGGCGGTATCGACTATTCGGAAAGGCAGAGGCGTTGATAACGAGTATCGCATGCATCACATGAACCTTGGCATCGCGGAGGGTGAAGTGGGGTCGCAGACAGAGAAGGCGCCATCAGCATCTTCGCAGCCCCTCGCAAGCTCCCGTGCTGAGAGCGGCGAGCACAGCAAGAAAGACGCCCCCTCCCCTTCATCCACCTCTCTCTTTGCTCTCCAGTCGAAGCTGCTAGACAATGGCTATCGCCAGCTTCGACCAGGTGGGACGCTTGTGTACGCCACCTGCTCCTACTCGTACGTGCAAAACGAGTATGTTGTGCGCCGATTCCTGGAGCGCGCCAACGCGGTCAATGAGAAGGTGGATCAGTGTGACGTGTGCGGCCGTCCCACGGTCAATGAGGTCCAGAGACGGGCTACAGCCGTTTTGGTACCAGCCTTCTCTTACGCGCATGAGGTAGACGGGAAGAGTGTGCCTGGCGTTGCCAGTGACGACAGCGTCGCCGCTTGTGTGCGGATGGATAGCGAGGAGCAACGGCGTGACGTGCAGCGACTCCTGGATGCACACGTCTTCGACTACGGCACAGTGCAGAGAGGGCACGACAGGTACGCTTATGTCGAAGGTGCTAATCACGGCGCCCCCTCTGCGGACGAGCACGCCGACTTGGGGAGTCGTTTCTGGCCCCGCGTCTTTCGGTCCAGCTTTCTCTACGTGGCAAAGATATGGAAGAGGCCACCAGAAGTCACTGTATCGGTTGAGGGCGGTAGTAGAGGATGTCGTGAGTGAGGAGTAAACGTGCTCGTGCTCGGAAGCCGCTGCTGTCGAAGTGATCAGTGCAACGTGGAAGGCGCCGCAATGGCCGCCGCGAGTACTTGTGCAACAAGAGCATTACAGGACGCGACGGGCCTCTGCGTGAGCGTGCGCACTCTGTGGGTGAGTCCATCTCGTGCAAGTTGGTGCCGCTGTCAGATCTCGTCTTTCTTTCGACGGAGCGCTTAGTTGAATACTTGCCGCTGCACTTGCAGCCACTGCTCTCACCTCTCCCTGCCGTACTTTCTACCTCACCCCTCTCCCGGTCGCGCTGCACGTGCCCTCATTACTTTGGCTTTCACGGCGTTGCTCAGCACCTCATATGCACGCGGCTATACACATTGAACATACATTAGAACGTGTACGGGATGCCCGTCTCTCGCACCGCTGGCCGCTGCGTCGCCGTGCAGCGGCGATTCTTGGGGCTGTCTGCACTGTCTCCCTCCAACAGCAACTCAGCGCTCGCCCACTCTGCTCGATTCACGTGCACTGCCGAGGCGGATCGAGATCAAGCTTTCTCAGGCTTGCCGACAGACGTGTGTGCGGACACATCCTTCGAGAGGTTCCGGGGGCCGGACAGCGGCAGCGGCAGAGGCAACCGTTGCAACAATAGCCCAAAGCGAGGCGGAGGGACTGCGGCCGGGCTGGGACGCTCTCAAGGGAGCTCCAAGGTGCATGTCTTCTCCAGGCCAGCACAGCAACTCAGCGCCGCGCAACTGGCCCACTTTACTCATTTGCGAGGGCTGCTACGACGTCTGTCCAGCCTTCGGCAAGCATCAAGCAATGCCGTGGAGGCAGCCTCCAGGGCTGCTGCAGCGCACCACCTGCTCTCCCGAGAAGGGGAAAGTGGCTCAAAGTCGCCTCAAACTCGGACCTCGACGGCGCCAGTGGACTCGCTTCATAGCGAGCTGTTCGTCGTGAGTCGCGTAGTCGCTTCTCCTCACCATCACGCGCTTTCTGCGGAGAGTGGCGCCGCCGCCTGCGGTGACGAAGTCTTCACAGGGGTCAACCATGCATTTCACAAGCGCATCAACCCCGCCGGGGCGACGCTGCGCGGAATCTTGAAGGGGTGTGCGGAGCAGAACGCGCTCGGGGCTGCGGCCGCCAGCGGCTGTATCTACGCCGACGTGGCAGACGTGTTTCTCCTGGCTGCTCGCTGTTCGCCTATGACGTCTTACCACGCACTGGAGTCGGGCGAAAAGGCTGCTGCGCCGGCATCAGCCACATGCAGCTCTTGTGCAACAGCCTGTAGCGATGCCGGCCCGGCCGCTGCGCAGGCCGTCGCCATCTTTCCCTGCCCGGAGTGCTGGAATCATTTATGCCACGTGGCGCGTGCGCGTCTTCAAGAAGAGCGTACGCCACTGCGCTTGTTCGTCTACGCTGCCTCGCCGGCTGTCACGGTGCACCTCTTCGCTGTAGCGCAGCAGCGCGTAAAGATGATGGAGGCGCCTGTGGACGTCTGCATTGTGTCGAGCTAGCCGCCGCTGCCCGCTTGTTCTTTCGCCCTCCCCTTTTCATTGTTGTCTCTGTGTTTGGGTGTGACACATGGCGCAACGGTCTCCTTTGGCGATCACATGGCGCTTGCTCTTCACATTTTAACGTCGACATGGAGTTTGTGAAGGATATTGCCGAGTCGGATGCGACGCAGCAACTTGCAGAGCCACGCGCGCTTGTGGAATCTAGCTCACGGCAACTGGAGAGCTGAGGGGCCACCCTTGTCGAGAAAACGCTTCTCCCCTCCCCTCCCATCCCCACCGCAGCAGCCATGACCCGCTTGATCTTCTCGAAGTCTCTCTCGTCACGTACCCGTATGGGTCGGAGAATATGTCCTTGCATACGCGTCATCGTTGCCTGCGCTGCCTGTGTGGGGTACGCCGCGCCATATCTCATCCACCTTCTTTTCCCCTCCCTTTCGTTCGAAAGCCCACAGGACACCAGCAAAGCCGCCCATAAGGCCTGCGCACAGCGGCACACATGCCTGCACACATAGCGACTTTAAGGCCGCATCGTCTAAAAGCTCGGCGTTCCCAATGAGCGAGGCACCTTTTGAAACGACACCACCTTTCACGAACTGGGGGATCGTGCTTGACGGCGATGTGCAACAAGATACCGTCAGCAGCGGCGTCTACTGCACAACACAGCAGTTGCGCTTTCGGCGAACTCCACGACTGTCTGACCAAGCCGGATCCGGCGCGTCTACCGCCGCAGCAGTGACCATCCGTCACGCAAACAGCAGCAACAGCGGCCACCCCTATCATGGTAGTGTCGCAGTTCTCGACGACTGGGAGCGCTCTGCGGTGGACCTGTACAGGGAGATTCGCCGCCACCGAAGCGAAGGACCGCAACAGCCGCGCAACGGCGCCAAGCTGTGTGACAGCACACAGGCGGGGCGCCGTCTTGATACCTCGGAGTGCTCCTCGCCGTCTCCGTACGCTGCGTTGATGGGGACGGCATTTCCACAGCTGCTTGGAGGGCCGTTTGCGCCTCCAGGGCAGGCGCCCGCAAGCCTGGCAGGTGACAGCACGGCAGGCACACCCCAGCTGCCTTCATCCTCTCCATTGCTGCTGCAGTATTTTCTCTCCATTGGGTATCCGCTGCGCCTCCCTTACAATACGGAGGCGGCCGCCGCTTCGCATTCCGCCGCTCTTGTCGCCGTCGCACAGGAGACAGTCGCGTGGTTCGAGGACAGCGGCGTGGCGGTGGAGAGCACGGCACCGAGTAGAATTGCCGTGCCGTTGCACCGCTTCAGCGTCCGCCTCTTCCCCGATGTCGTGCAGCAGATGATCTCAGCGCACCGGATGACGCCGGCGACCGCGGCGGCGTGGCTGCTGCGCGTATATGTCGGCCTTCTGGCGCCGTGGGAGGCAAAGGAGTACAGCATCCAGGGTGCAATAACGGCGGTCCACGGCTGTGAGAACGACCCACTCGATCCCGGAATGCCGCCCGCGTTCTGCATGGAAGGTGTCTGGCGCTGGGCCAACGCCATGTGCACGGCGGTGTACCATCTACAGACTAGCGCCCGTGCTGCGAGAGAGACGAGCCTCCACGAAAGTGAGAAGCGGTCATCCGATGCTCTGAGCAGCAGCGGGAATGAGAAAGCCGCGCCCCCGCAAGGAATGCAGTCGCTTGCAAGCGAGCGTCGCACCGACGACGTTGGATGGAGGCTCTTCGCCCTCACCGTCCTTCAGAAAACCACCACGCTTATTCTGCGCGGCTGCTTCACCACGGCAACGGTCGACGCAGCCAATGCATCACAAGACCCCACCAGCGCCGAATCACTGGAGGAGCGGGACGCTCGAGGTGGACTGAAACAAGACGCCGTGGGCGCGCAGTCATGGTCGCCACGGACATCAGAGACCGTAATGCCACCGGTGCCCACCACCCGCGTTGTTGTGGAAGGACTGGCGTGTTTCGCGCTCCTTGTGCGACTTCACGAGCGATTCCCCAAACAAGGGGAGATGCGGCATGATGCCGGAGGTGCGCATGCTCGCCCCGCTGCCGCCCACCTCGCGGACGCAGCGCAGGCTATGGTTGAGAAGCACTGGGAGGGGCACGCACAGCTGGCGGTGCAGCAGTTGCCACACCTCCCTACACACTACCATCATCTTGTGCACATGATGGACTTTGTGCTCACCCACTGAGGATAGATCTGAGCCGGCGCGCAAGACAGGGGAAGGGCTTAGCGAGCGGTGCTGTTTTCTTTTTTGCCGGAAGGGAGCGGAGCTACACATGATCGTCGACTTTCCTCGTTGTGCCTCTCTTTCCTCGTCTCCCAGCCTCAACGCTGCATGTTGCGGTCGTCTTTCCTTCTTCCCAGTTTTACAGCCGAGTTTGTACCCCACCGCCACCACCAATTCCCTCTAACATCCGCTACTTCGCTTTCTGTTGTTTTTCCTGCTCTTTTCTCTCCTTCAGTCACTCGATACCTCGTCGCATCGAGTCGTCATGGAGGCATCCACGGCGCAGCAGATGTGCTGCAGCACGCGACACAGATAAAACAAGCAATCGCAGGAAATGTGCAAAGGCAGCGATGACCGGCTCTTTGTCTCACTCGTGCAGCCCATCGGCTGCTACCTCACGGCCGCGCCATAACGTTTTGTGTGCGTTACGCTCTGTGCGGGCGCAGCGTTGTGTGTCTCCTGCGCTGAGCATCGTCCCTCTCCCCTTCTCCGCCCTCGCCTCTGTTATTCTCTTTGCTTCTCTCCCCTGTCTTTTCATGCGTTAATACTCGTACCATGTTGTGCTGCGTTGGCCCGGTGTGTGCACTGCGCATGCCGTCGCCCACCTTTCTCTCTCGTTTCCTCTCCTCCCTCCTCGTCCTCACGCTGTTTGCACGGACGTGTGATTTAGGAGAGCTTCTCGTATGGTATGTAAACGCGAAGGCGTGCATCTCTCTCTCTCTCTGCTCACATCCGCTCCGCGCAGCACAGGAAGGGGCAGCGCAAGAAGCAGGGGCTCTTAAACACACACGCACCAAGTAGCGCAACCCGATACAGCTCAAACCAGAGACACCCACACGTGGCTGTCTGCTCGCCACGTGGCACACTGCCCTTTCTCTTTATCCGTCCAGGGTCTCAACTTCATGTCGCTGTGTCGTGTACTCCAGCAGTCTCTTGTAAGCGCTTCTCTCCCCTCTGCGCTCGCCGATCCGTTGGCACGTGCGCTCGTACTGCCTTCGTTATCGCGTGGGTAATGGGTTGTACGTGTGTGCGTGTGGGACTTCCCCCGACGCCCGCCTCTCTCGCCTCACCCGGCCTGTCTCTGACCCTCTCTCCCTCTGTCGGACCGCCTTGAAGAGGGGAATCGCTACGAGGTATAGGCGAGAGGAGTATACACCCCGCCAGGAACTGTACATGTGTGTGTGTGCTGCACTCTTTTCCTGCGTTCCTGCCCACGCCACCTACTTTCTTGCCCGCTTCCCCATTTTGCCTCAGATCCACTGCCCACTTCTGTGTGTGTCTTTGTGTGTGTGTGTGTGCATATCTCATTGAGGAGTGTCACTCTTTCTCTCTCTGTGCGCGCGCGTTCGTGGTTGTCTTTGCCGCTGATTCTCGACTCTTGTCTTCCTCCGTCCCCTGTTCGAGTCGCTCTGGTCGTCATCGCTGCCGGTGCTGTCCGTCTTTTTTCCTTGCTGGTCCGTTATCAAGGCACTCGGCGCTTCTTTGTGTGCGTGCGTGTGTGTGTGTGTGCCATCGTTCACTCAAAGCCACTTCGCTCCCCTCTCCCCGCCCTTTTCTTTGTGCCGCTGTGGCTCCGCCGCACCGTCTGCGCGGCCTCCCTCTCCCCACGCACGAGCGCACCGCTTCTGCCGTGTTCTCTTGACTCGCGTGGCGCTTTGCTCACATCCGCCGCCACGTTGCCCTGCCCCGCTGTCCCACAGTCGTTTTTTTTTTTTCGTTTCTGTTTCGTCGTCGTCGTCTGCTTCCTTTCTCGGTTGCCGTCTTCCATTGCTGCAGTGGTGCCCTCACGATGCACGCATCGCCGAGGAGCGCACGGCGTGGTAGGTCACCGACAGGGGTGGTGGCGGCCACAGAGGGTGCGACGCAGCTACACACAGCGCGACTGCTGGGCCGTAGCAACGAGCTTCTGCATGCAAGCCGGGCCTTCTCGGCGTGGGCGGCTGCCATCCGACAACGCAGATTGCAGACGCACTTGAAGCGGTGCTCCACGATGCTGAAGCACAACTCCCTTCGTCAGGAGTACACTCGGTGTTTCATGCGGTGGCTCGCCTTTACCCAAATGCGAACCTCCGAGAATGTGCGATCGGCCATTCGTGTGCGTCAAGACGTGCCGCTGCGGTCCAAGGCGGACTTCCTCGCCCTGGCACGTCGGTACTTCGCCAAGTGGCGCGCACATGTGCGGGAGCGTAAGCAGCGCACCGTCACCAACGTAGAGCTGCTCGAGGCGCTCAACAAGGAACGACTGCGCAGCCGCACGCTACTCAGGTGGTGGCGCTTCCACAACATGCAGACAAGGAAGCACCGCGCCGCCGAGATTGCCGAGCTGGAAGATGCAAATCTGAAGCTGCAGCAGGAGTTACAGAAAGCCGTGCGTGAGACAAAGGGCTTACGTGATCAGCTCCATGCGGCTCTTCAGCAGCAGTCAGGGCTGCAGAATGACCTGGAGGTCAGCCGCGGCGACATCGGCGCCTCGGAGCAGCAGCGCCAAAGGGAGGTCAACGAACTGCGTGAGGCGATGCAGCAAGCGGTGAGGCTCCTGGAGGGACCGTCGAGTCTGCGTTTGCGCTCGCTGCGCAAGTGGAGCATCGTTGCAGCAAACCCCTGCAGTCCCTCAGGTGCCTCAAAACCACCGCCGCCACGGCCGCCGTCTTCCGAAACCCTGCTGAAGAGCGCCCGCCAGTCGAAGGACGCTGCCGAGGCCCTGCTGCGCGCTGTGGGCGACACACTCGTATCCCTTTCATTGATAGCCAAAATGCCTACGCCGCCCGCATCGTTCGAGGAGTGTGCTGCGCACCTGCACGAGCGACTCAGCGAAGAGATGGAGGCCACCACCATCAAGGCTCAGCGCGATGAGCTCGCCTCGGCAGCGCAGACGGTGCGTAGCACTCTGGCAGCGGCATCTTCGCTGCTGCAAGTGGTCTCCCCAGCCGATTCCGACTGGGAGTCGAGCTGCGGGCCGTCGCTGACGACCTCGCGCGTGGGAGACGGGCCCAGCAAGCCGGGCCCGCAGTCTGCGCTTCGCAGCACGGGCGGCGGCCGGTGCTCCGGTGCAGCGGTTGTGACCTTTGCCCGATCCTCGTCAGCGGCCCCGGTGGTGAGAAAGGCGACACCGCCATCGATTCGCCCTCCAGCCTCCCCGGCGGATGCAACCTTCATCGACTACCAGAAGCTGCCGCGGCTACTTGTAGAGGACGCCAAGGCTTTAGCCGGCGCCATTCAGGCGATGCACCAGGACGGCAAGCGATCCGCGGACGAGGTGGCGAACTTGCAGGGTGCTGCGCTCCGCGCCCTCGACGCGTTCGGCGGCCGCGGTGCTACGAACACCAACTTTATGGCGAAGCCGCAGGAGTCGGTTGAAGAGCGTGCCAGTCGATCAGCCAACATCGCCGACTCGCTGCGTGCCCTCTGCGAAAACATGGACGCGGTACTGGTGCTGACATCGCTGTGGTCCGGCAAAGGCGCGTCGGAGAAGGTTAGCGTGGCCCTGGAGCGGCTGTGGCACCGCACCCGAGACCTAGAAGCCGCACATGCCGACGACCTGCAGCATATTGCGCAGTATGCTGCGGTGGTGCACACCTCAGTCGCCATTCTGCGACCCCCTCCTGCCACACCGCCGTCGACCATGAGTCAGAGGACTGCAGCTCTGTTGGCGCGAAGGCAGCACAGGGCGCCGCAGGACGACGCCGTGGCTACGCCTGAGCAGGTCGAAGTAGCACGCCGTAGCGCCGGGCAGTTGGCGGCCAAGGGCGATCGAAAGCCCACAGAGCTCATAGAGCTGTGCTTGCAAGCGCAGCAACGAGCAGCGGCGGCGCAGTCGAGTGCGCCGACGAATGAGTTTGACGGTCTGACGAAGAGTGCTCAAGAAATCATAGAAGTCGCCATAGGCAAGAGCCGTTGTGGAGAAAAAGGAGTGCGGTTTTCTGCGGCACGCAGGAGCCGCCCTGACAGGTCTACGGTTGCACCGGAGACATCCAACTCAGAAGCAGGAGGAGCAGAGGCGTCACGCAGCGGTTCCATACACCCTTCAACCGCCGAGGCGGTGGCAAGAGCCTTGACGGCTGCGGCGGCGGTAGCCGCAGAGACGCTTAGGAGCTCTGAAGGGGTTGCCGATAACTCTCTTGTCGACGCCATTGTGCGGGCGCGAGCGCAGGTGCGCCAACTTCAAGAGCAACTGAAGGCCCTCGCTGTGTCGGAGCTGCAAAACGAAGAGGCGAAGAAGCGGCTGCAGGCAGAGCTGAAGGAGACGGCGACACGCACCAAAGCCAGCGAGAGAGCTCTAAAGAAGCATGTCGACGACCTCGGCAAGGGCCGCAGCGTCGCCGAGAAGGATCTGCAGAGGCAGCTAAGAGAACTGCAACGGGAGGCAGCGCAGAGCGCGCAAGACTGCAGGGATCTCAAGAAGGAGCGAAACGAGCTGGAGGAGGACACCAAGGCGAAGGATATGGCACTGAAATCACAGACTGAGGCGACGCGGAGGTTGTGCGAGGAGGTGAAGAGTCTGCGAAGGCAGCTGGCCGAAGCCGCGTCGGAAAACTCGTTGAGTGACGAAAGGAGAGAGGTGCTGCGTCGGCACGTCGACGACCTGCAGCGGCAGCGGGCGGATTATGAAGCTGCCGTCGCGGAGCTGGAGGCCCAGCTTCGCTCCGCGCACGACGCTATCGAGACGGCCGCTGTTGCGCACCATGAGTTGGCGAGGCAGCTATCGACTGTTGAAGAGGCGAATCGCAGAAACAATGCCATTGGTGTGTTCCTGCGCGATGTACTGCGGGACTGCTTGACGCGTCTGCATCACTTGACGCATAATGCGAGTGCTGCAGCAGCGCGGGAGCGGTCGCTGCAGAGGTCGCTCACACTTCAGCAAGTACCCGACAGACCGCCACCGACGCTAACCCGCGGCAGCGACCCGTCCGAGTACTTGGAGTACTTGTTGCAACTAGACAGCAACGACGCGATGGGGAAGCTGCTGGTACAGCAGCACCTGCGCGAGAACATGGCGGTGCAAAGGTTGCGGGAACTCAGTGTGGATGGAGGAGCAGCAGGCGCACCCCGTGCGGAGTCGGCAGCAACGTCTGTGGGTCACAGCGTCCGCTTCGACGGTGCCGATCCATCCACCTGGGAGGTTGTGGCGGAGCTGCACGATCGCCTTGTCCTCCTGTACGACCTCATTGCCCGTGTGAACGACAGCGCGGTGGAGCAGCGTGCGCGTATCGACAGGCTCACAGTGGTGAAGGACCAGCCGACGGCAGGCGTGCTGGAGGCGCTTGTGGAACTGAAGCCATGGTCGTCCGCTGCCGCGGCTGCTGCTCCCGAAGAACATCAATTGGCACCGAGCTCGTCCGAAGACGGCGCCGAATCGTCGCCTCTCGACCGAGCCTTGCGGGCATCCTGTGCTGAAGTGGCGCAGGCGCTGGAGGAGATGGAAAAAATGGCGGCTCTCACGCGACCGTTGGTGGAGATGCGTTCTTCCGGATCGCCGTTCTGTCGCGCAAAAGTTAAAGGGCCGCTCGATATGGCGAGCACTGACGCGGCTGCGACGAAGCGACTGCTGTCGCTGGTGGCAGATGTGCAGGACATGGCGAACTGCTTGCAGCATCTGTCGGAGTCCGTCGTACACGGCATCGTTGCCCTTGGTGGCACGCCCGATGAAGGGGAAATAAATGTGTTGAACAGCATGGAGCGCCGAGACAGCGCGAGCTTGCCCATGGCCGCCGCAGCGACGAAGGGCACTGCATTCAAGCGCCATACGCAGGCTGGGGCACAGGCTGGGTGTGTAGACAGTCGCATGCTCGCCACCCGTCTGGAGGCAATATGCGAGGAGACGGGCGCATCAGTCCAGGAGCTGAAGCAGCTGCTGGGCGTCGGGGATGGTGTCAGCGGCGCTTCCTGCGAAAGCTCGATGAAGGGGGTCGGCAAGCCGCTGAAGCTGAGTGATGTGCTGCCGCTCATTGGCGCCAAGGTGCAGGAGTTGCAAGAGGTGAAGCAGGAGTCGGAGCGGATACTGATCGGACTGAACCACGCCTTCAGCGATGACGACTCGCTCTCCACTACGTCCTCAACCCAGCGCTCGCTGAAGCGGAAGCGAAAGCCGTTACCTGCCCTTCAGTGCACCCCGGAGAAGGGCCTACGTCTCATGCAGCAAGAAATGAAGGGTCGCAAGAAGACGACGTCGCGGCGCCCTGGTGGCTGCGCCAGTGTGCTACAGGACACCATGACCACAGTGCGGGAGCGCATCGGCGACTTGCAAAACCTTCGTTTTACGTGTTGCGCAATCCTGCAAGTTCTGGAGGGCCGCCTTGTCAAGGGCGACGAGGCAGAGAAGCCGCCCAAGTACGGGGAGGCGCTGATGGCTTTGCTGACTACACAGATCGTGGATCTCAAGCAGGTGCTGCCAGAGACGGAGGAGGCCCTCGCGGGCTACCGCAGCACTCTGCTCAACGTCACCGTCGGCACGCGGCTGCATATGCTGTGCGGCGTGGTTCGCTCTCTGAAGCTGGAGCGAGACTCGCTGAAAGAGGACCTGGCGCGCCGCAGTCTACAGAGCAATATGCTGCTGAGCGATTTCAGCGAGGAAGCGAAGGCGCTTCGTGCGATGATTGCTCGTCGCGAAGAAGAGCAGGTGCGCCTCGCGAGCGAAATGGCCAGCGTGTCTGGCGAGACCGATGCTCAGAAGCGTAACGTGGCGCAGCTGACGGCGAAGCTGGCATCGCTTGAGCATGAGCGTAACGTGCTGTGCGGCGCGCTCGTACACACCCTGCGCAGCTTGCCCGGTACGCCATACCGGCGCGTTCCTCTCGCTGGGATGCAGAGGAACCTGCTCGCTGCCTTGAAAGAGCGGGGAGAGCTGCTGACGGCGTATGTGGAGGCAGCTCTTCAGCGTGCCAACGCACATCAGCAGCACTTGCAAGACATCCTTCATAGCTCCCTCGGCGAACTGCGCTGCGACATGGCATCACTGCGCGCGCAGGTGACGAACAGCTGGGACCTCTACGGCCGACATATGGCCAGCGGAGCGGTGCAGCAGCTTGTGGAGACGACGGAGGTGTTGACGCTGGAAAACAGCATGTTGCGTCCACGCGCAATCGAGCGGGAGCAGCTGAAGCTCGAGAAGGCGGAGTTGGAGGCCGCGCTGGTGGATGCGAAAGCGGCTCGCGTGGATGTATTGGCTCGTCTGGAGCACGCCGAGGATGAGAACACGCAGCTGCGGAGAGCACTGCGGGACGCTCAGATAGCGCAGGCGCTCACCAACCGCGATGACGACGACCAGGTCGACGATAGAAGAAACCGAAGTGGTGGAAAGGTGCTAA
>NC_009413.2:811822-868810 GCF_000002875.2 Leishmania infantum JPCM5 | reverse complement strand
GCAGCACGGTTTGCGAGAAATGGCGGCAGCCTGCGAGGGGGCGCGCGGCAAGGACGAACGCCACGTGCGAATCGCGGTTGAGGAGCAACTTCAGGAGTTGCGAGAGCTGGCCGAATCCGCTGACTACCTGAGGTCGCGTCTACCAGTGCTGTTCCGTGTGCCGTATCAGTGAGGAGAACCCAAGAGAGAAAGCGCAAAGTGGACAACGACGGGGCAGGAGAGCCCATCTCGGGCGATGCATGAAGTCCGCCTGCGCGCCGTGCGCGTGCCGGACCGTGATTCGAGAAAAAAAAAACGGACATGCACTCCGTAATGTAGCGCGTGCCGTGTCGCCTGCGTCTCTGTGCTGTACGTGTGGCTTTTGTTGGTTTCGCCGGTGGTTGCGGCACTGCACTGCACTGCGCTCTGTGTGCGCATTTTCAGCTCTTCTTCTGCCTCCGTTTCCATGCCTACGTCGAACAAAAGGGAGGACGCCGTTGTCGCACGCCGCTCCCCTCTATCCATCCATCGACCTGCTCAACTGCGGCGCGCTAGCACGAAGCAAAAGAAAGAACAAAGAAAAGGCCGCGAATGCGCCATCCGTCCAATACACCTGCGGAAGAGCAGGCGAACCCCCACCCCGTGTCGCCGCGAAAACGTATGCGCAGATGCGCATCGGCGGCTCATGCCAAGTCTTCCCTTGCCTCGTCAGCATCTATCTGTTACTCACCTCTTTCTCGTTATCTCTCTTCGACTCCTCCCACGTCTCGCTCGCCGCTCTCGGCCCCACCACTATCACCAGCACCACCAGGCCTTCTCCACATATAGATGTCCATCACGCACCACTCTCCCTCCTCGCTTCGTTTCTGAAGTTGCCTTGGCGGCGTGTTGCGTGTTCGCTCAAGAGCGCATCCTTCGCGCACACAAAACAGTCAACGAGAGGCCCGCACATATAGAAACCGATAGGCATGCACAAGTATACGCTGGAGGCCCCATCGCACGTGGTCAGCAGTGCCATTACTCCTCATTTAGCGGTCGTTGCGGCTAGCGCACCTTTTCGACTCCACCGCGACAGATGTCGAGGGCACCGTCGAAGATGGGAGGGAGGGGGGCGGCTCTGGGCTCACTTGGTAGTGTTTGATCTTGCGCTCCTCAACGGGGAGCCGCTGCTGCAGGTTGCCCTGACGCATCGTCGGCGGCGGCAGCGGCGGTAGGTGCTGATCGCGCAGTTTACCCACCTCAAGGTTATCACCGCCGAAGCGGTTGGCATCACGGCGGCGATCATGGCCGAGCTGGAGAAGGCCGTGGAGGCGAAGCGTGAGGACGTTCTTGTGCAAACGGCACATATCCCGTGCGCGGGCCAGCCGAGCGCCAGCTTGCATGGATGAAACCGAAGCCGGGCCACCTCCCCGCTTTGGCGGGCTCGCTCGACTTGGTGGTCATAGGCGGCCACGATTGCGCGACGTTTGGCCGCTTGAACTTGCACGACTTTGTTGCTGACGAGTCCACTGCGAGGGAGAGCCGACGACGATAGGGACGTGGAACGGGCTGTCTCCCAAGACGTATGCAGGGTTGAGACCGAGCACGTGAGGAAGGGCCTCGCTGCTCTGCAAGCCGCCCCCGACCTGCGCTGGGAGCGCATGCTCACCAAGCAGACCGTCTCACCCTGGCTGGGCGAGTGGCTGCCGACAGAGACGGAGCTAGCGCCTGACGTGTACGTGCACCCCCGGCATTTGGTGGTGGCCGAAGTTTTTGAGTACGCCTTCACGGATTCATTGCGTTATTGCACTGGCCTCTCCCTCCGCTTTCTGCTGATGCTCTGCCTGCGGCGAACAAAAGAGTCATAGAAACCACCTACGTGTCGCACCCGGTTGCCATACTGGAGGCCTTTCAGCACATGCCGCACAGGTGTCTCGCGGAGACGCGAGACGAGCTTCTTGCGGTAGAGTTTGTGAAGCGTAAACGCCTCCGTGAAATATACACGCCGACAGCAGCATCAGTAGCGACAAGCCCGGCCTCCGCGCCGGCATCGGGACAGACACCGTCAACTATCGGCGATGGCGAGAGCTCGATGTCTGGGCCTGCCGCGATGGCCTTGCTCGTCGCCGCCGCGCAGGTGTAGTCGCAGTCGTTTGCGGCTGGGTTCTCCGGTCCCCTGAGGAGGATGCGAGGCGTTCGGCCAGAGGAGGTGGTGAGCTGCTGGCTCAGCGGCTTCGAGTTTGGCGCTCACTACGTCGCCTTTGGTAGCGTCGAGGCATGGCGGCGTTCGGTGACGGGGTGCAGCAGAGGTAAGTGACGGCGACCGTAGCGCGGCTGCGATGTCGTTGCTGAGCGACCGGGCAGTCGTGGAGCACCAGCTGCAGCGGCAAGGAGGCGAAGTCCTGGCGAACCCGACTCGTATCAGGCCGCTGCTTATCTCCAACAGCGTTAGCGAAACGAAGTTGGTCAACCGGGTTCAGCTCTGTGAGAGCAAGACGGCGTATGTGAGTGCCAAGTGTGCATCTGCGGGCGTAGCACACTCTCAGTGGCTGGTGGACTGCGTAGAGGCAGTCGCGGTGCTGCTGTGGACGCCGAGGCACATGCTCTACGGCAGCCGCTCCTGCAAGACGAAGATGCCTGGCACGACCCTCTGCATGGCGATGAGCCAACGCGGCTCCCTCCTCATTGTCGCGCGCGTCCACCAGAGGGAGGCACAAGGGCGTGCACCTTCAGATGCTGAGAGTAATCCAGTGGTCGTCCTTGCGCGTCGAGTTCACGCTTGCCGGCACGAACTTGGGCTGGACGGTGTCTCTGGGCGGCCAGCGGTATCGAAGATGTTCGCCGCTATTGCCTTGGCCAAGGGCAGCGCACAAGCTCTCCTGAGTGGCAGTCACGAACGGCGGCTCATGTGTCCGCCTCGCCCACCTCACGTGCCGCATCTCTGCAAGAAGCAGCGGCGGCGTTTCTCAGCGCCAGTCCATGCCCCCCCGTGCTGCGGGCAGCGAAAACGGTGCTGCAGGTGACTGCCACGTGTGCGAGCGCGGAGGCCCCACCTCCATGGGTGAAGCGCCAGCCTGCGGTGGCGGAGATGCCGTGCCGCCACGTGCCGTGCTTTGCCTCACAGACGGTGCCCTCGTAGGACAGACAGGTGGCATCTAACACCTGTGCACCGACGACAGAGTCACGTGGACGGCAGAGCAAGTGGTGCAAGCATGACCGTGCACAGCGGAGTGCGATGCGTGCGTGGCAATAGGCGTGGCAGATGCAACGAGCGCTGTCGACAACAGTGGGGCGGTGGTGGTCAGCCGCGCACACGCGCTAACTGCAACGCGTTGATGCGCAAGCGACGCATGCTGGTAGCATGGGGGGTCAAGCGAAAGGGGCGGAAGTGTTGAAGGTCACCATGTCGAGCCACCCACCTGCGTACCTCCATCCCACCCCCTCCTTTCAGTGTGCACACATCACCGCCCTCGCGTTGCGCTGACGGATGGCGTGAGCGAATACGGAAAGAGAAGAGGTCATACTGCTCACAGAAAGAACGTGCCAAGACGGGGTCTGCTCAACGTTCACCGAGCAAGTGATCCGGGGCGTGATCAGCGAAACGAGGCACCGTCGAGGTATGCCGCTGACGTGTAAGAGGGGAAGGGGGCGCGCCCAGAGCGAGAGAGAGAGAGAAGGCCGAACGCGCACGCGCAGGGCGCCGTGGCCGCTCATTCGCCGCGCCCTCCTCTTCGCTTTGCCGTTGCGACACTGTTCTTCACTTCCTTTTTGCTTCACTTTCTCTCTCGCACGCACACACACCACCCTTCCCCATCATTCTCTGGTCGACCTATCACGCCGGCGTGGCCGCTGCCCCTCGCTGCGTTCGCCACGACGTCTGTCTCGCATGCGCACCTCACTGCAGCCGTCACAGTATCAAAACTCGCTTTAACTGCACCTCTTCTCTTCCGTTTTCTTCGGCGTCTTGTGTTTCCCATCCACACTCCACTCTAGTAGTGTATATCATGTCTCTGTGCGACCATTGCGAGATCGGGTGCCGCCGTGCGGGCATCAAGGACATCGAGGACGCGTCCGCTGTCAACGCAGACTTCCACTTCTCCGCCATCTTTCAGCCCACCGACCCGCACCACCACCAAACCGAGTTCGCCAAGGTCGAGGGGAGCGAGAAGTACGTGGAGGAGGTGGAGGTGTTCGGGCGCAAGGTGCTGAAAGTGAACCCCGAGGCCCTCACTATCCTCGCCCACCGCGCCTTCTCGGATGTGCACCACTTCTTCCGCAAGGACCACCTGGAGGGTTGGCGTCGCGCCATCGAGGACCCCGAGGCCTCCGACAACGACCGCTACGTCGCCATGACGCTGTTGAAGAACGCCTGCATCGCGGCAGGTCGGGTGCTGCCGTCGTGCCAGGATACCGGCACGGCCATCGTGCTCGGCAAGCGTGGCGAGCTCTGCTGGACCGGGGGCGAGGATGAGAAGTACTTGTCCAAGGGTATATGGAACGCCTACAGGTACCACAACCTGCGTTACAGCCAGACTGCCGCGCTGGACATGTTCAAGGAGTGCAACACCGGCGACAATCTTCCCGCCCAGCTCGACCTGCTCGCGGTGCCCGGAAGCGACTACGAGTTCCTCTTCATTGCCAAGGGCGGCGGCTCGGCAAACAAGGCGTACCTGTACCAGGAAACCAAGGCGTTGCTGAACCCCAAATCGCTGCGCGCCTTCATCGAGGAGAAGCTCAAGACCCTCGGCACGGCTGCCTGCCCGCCGTACCACATCGCCCTCGTCATCGGCGGCACGAGCGCGGAGATGACCATGAAGACGGTGAAGCTGGCCAGTTGCCGCTACTACGACTCGCTCCCGACCACTGGCGACAAGTACGGCCGCGCCTTTCGCGACCCTGAGTGGGAGAAGATCGTGATGGAGGTGGCGCAGAAGAGCGGGATTGGAGCGCAGTTTGGTGGCAAGTACTTCGCCCACCAGGCGCGCGTGATTCGGCTGCCCCGCCACGGTGCCTCCTGCCCAGTGGGCCTTGCGGTGTCTTGCAGCGCTGATCGCCAGATTCTTGCGCACATCAACAAGAGCGGCATCTACATTGAGCAGCTTGAGCAGAACCCGGCGCAGTACCTGCCCGACATCCCGGAAGTGCGCCTGAGCACCACGAGCGTGAACGTCGACCTGAAGCGCCCCATCGACGAAGTGCGCCAGCAGCTCAGCCAATACCCGGTCGGTACCCGTGTGATGCTTAACGGCACCCTCATCGTGGCCCGCGATATTGCCCACGCCAAGATCAAGGAGATGATGGATAACGGCGAGCCGCTGCCAGAGTACATGAAGACGTCGCCTATTTACTACGCCGGGCCCGCCAAGACGCCGGAGGGCCACGCCTCTGGTTCCTTTGGCCCGACGACGGCCGGCCGCATGGACTCCTACGTCGATCTCTTTCAGTCGCACGGCGGCAGCTACATCACGCTCGCCAAGGGCAACCGCAGCAAGCAGGTGACGGACGCGTGCAAGAAGCACGGTGGCTTCTACCTCGGCAGCATTGGCGGTCCAGCGGCCATACTCGCCAAGGACTCGATCAAGGAGGTAACATGCCTCGCCTTCCCGGAACTCGGCATGGAGGCGGTGTGGAAGATCGAGGTCGAGGACTTCCCTGCGTTCATTGTCGTCGATGACAAGGGAAACGACATGTACTCGAAGACGCTTGCGTGAGCGCGCAACGTCTCCTTACACGGGCTCTGCCCCCGCGCTTTCGATCATAGCCTCCCTCCCTCCCTCCCTCCTGCTGCTCCGCCAATCACCTCACCTTTAACTTGTGTGTACGGGCATCAGAAAAAAGTAATACCTCTGTTGCCGTCTCTTCCTTTTCTTGTCGTCATGACACCCTTTCTCATGTGTGGTGTCGGCGCTGCTGCCCGTCGTCTCGTGTACGCGTATTGCGTTCGTAGACTAGCTCGTGGTCGCGTGTGGTGTGCTTTCTGCCATATAGCAGTCCAGAAGATGAGAAGGCGGTCCGCCAGAGGTTGCCATGCATCCTCTGCGGCAACACCGCCACGACAGTCACCCACCCACCCACATACACACACACACAGAAAGGTACGAGGGCGGCCCCGTTTCATCAGGCACTCATCATCACTACTCGAGAGTCCGAACAGAGACAGTTGGCGACAGAGAGGAAAGCGTTTCACCGTTCAAGCGGTAGTACCTCGAACGCGTAGCCGCTTACCCTCCTCTTCCCCCTCCCTCCCCCGGCCTCTCTCCCTTTTTTTGCCCTCATTTCTCATGGTTGTGTTCTTGCTTTGCTTGACTGCTGATGCTGTTTGTTGGCCTTTTACCGGACCCCCTCCTCATCCTTGCCGCCGTCCTCGTGTTTTTGCTTTCTTTTTCTTTCTGTGGAGCAGACCGATTTTGTTCGCTTGATGATTATTTTTGGGGGGCTTTGCTCTGTTTTGCTTATGCTCTTCTCCCTGCTTCACCTGGCTGCAGCCAACGATGTGCTCTTGCGATGGTGTCCTCGTGACCTCCTTGTGAAGGTGCTGTGACACGGGTGGATATTGCCGTTGCAGAGACGTGCGAAATGAGGTGTGGAGCGGTGATAGCGCCTTTGCCAGACGGAAAGTCGAAGGACGCCCGGCACAGCCTGTCTGCTCTTTCTCACTTTGTGTCTCTATCTGCCGGTGCCTCTCTCACTCTTCCTGTCTTCTGTCTTGTCGCTCGTTGGTTTTGTGGCCGCCGTCCAGAAGTGCGGATTTTGGGGGCATTCGGAAAGCATGTACCACGCAAACTCTACTCATTTAGGTATCTTTGTGTGATGGAGAGGGGAGTCGCTGTGTCACCCGTGCTGCCTTCGTAGCTCCGTTGGCTTTTAAGCGGCCGTGGCGCGTGCATTTTGTGAGCGCACGTGTACGCAGCTTATGGGAGCCGTTTTGTATCTTCATAGGCGCATACTCATACACATGCGCCGTCGCGCTCTTTTACACGACAGCCCACAGGCAAAGGGAAAGGGAGGGGAGTCCGTGCGTCGCCACTAGCCTTGGCAACGACAACCTGCTGGCACGCCTCTGTGTGTGTGTGTGTGTGTGTTGAACCGCAGAAGCGAGAGAGGGAGGGCGAGTGGGCTCAAAGCTGCTTTCTCTCTCACACACACACACTTCCCTCCACGGCTCCCTCGCATCGCCCGCCCGCCACCCCACTCACCCCCCCCCCAAAAAAAAATGGGGCGTGACTTCTTTCATGTCATATTAAGTGTGCATAGTGCAACAAAGCGGAGAGAGGGTGTGAGGTACCGAGTGTGGCGCCGTGGATGCCAGGCGGTGGCCACCCACCACCCTCTCCTCCCTCCACTCCTCCTCCGCCGTGCCTCCATGTGCTTGCCTGAGTTCCTGTGCGACCTGCGGCTCTCGCATTTCGCCGTCGCTTCTCTTTATGCCTTTGTGTGTCTGTTTACGTTCTCTTCTCCCACTCAACCACCCTCTCACACGCTATCTTCAGTTCCTGTTCCTGCTTCAGAGCTGCGCGCACGCACGCCGCACGAGGGAGACGAATGCGTGAGGAAGGAAGCAGAGGCGATCCGGTATCCCCCCCCCGAACGGATGACTGTCCATCTTTCATAGGCGCCTGCGTGTGGGACCTTACGTGAGCGTGTTATGCATGTTGACCGCTTTTGGCGTGCGTCTGTGTTTGCGTTGTCGTCGCCCTCCCTCCTTTTTCTCTTTTCGTCATATCCTAAGTGCATCTACGTGCGTGGGAAGGATGCGTGTGAAGCCGCGGTTTTGTCCAGCCGTAACAGCAGCTTTACATGCAGCACGACTGCAATGTACATCCGAGCCACGGTGCATCAAAATACCATACGTGCATCGGTCAAAGAGAGACCCTCCCTTCACCTCGCGCTTATCGACCTCCCCCCTCTCCCGCTTGCCCCTCCTGCGATGAATCTGTTTTGTGAAGATGGTCTTCTTCGCCGGGGGGGCGGGGAGGTATGTCGCTGTCTCCGTATTGAAATTAATGACGGATCATTTAAGAACAACGTAAGCTCTTTGGTTGGGTGCGTCCGTTTACGAACGCCCCCATCTCCTGACGGGCATCCGACATGCAAAGGGTGCGGTGCGCTCGCACGCGGTTGCCCCCCCCCCCGGGGGGGGGGCACATGTCGGCCCATCTCACACTTCACATCTCAACTTCGTCTTTCCGCTTGCCTTTTCTCTCCCTCTTCCCCTCCACTCACTCACAGCCATTCATCGTCGTATGCGTCTTCGCATGGACATTGCAGGCGCGATGCAGCGTTCGAGCCGCACATCCTCCCCGTCCTCAGTATCGTCCTGGACGGCTGCCTCCTCCGATTGCTCGCAGGACCCCGAGGATGGGGAGCGGCTTTATGAGCTCGCCTGCGTCGAGACCTTCATGCCGCTTGCCGCGGACGTGACACCAGCAGACGAGAGTCTTGGTGCATCGCCAGAGCACCCCGTCGCGAAAATTAACTATCCGCCGAACTTCAGCTTCATCTACGGCGTATACCGTGCACTTCGAGGTCAACTGGAGTACACCCCAACGCTCCCGCCCTGCGGTGAGCGATGTGGGGGTGGTGAGCTGCCTCCTGTAATTCATGCCATTCGCACCTCAGCGGCACGCTGGTTTCTTCTGCTGGCCTTTGCACTTCGCCAGTGCACCTCCAACTACACCGTCTGGAAAGACCGACGCGATGTGCTCATGTCCCCTGCGGTGTTGGAGCAAGCGACCCGTGACGCGCTGCCGGAACTTCCGATACCGGCCGCCATCCTTTCCTGCACCGCCTCGGAGGCAGACAAGCAAGAGGCGCTACGGGAGATGGACGAAAAGCAGACGAAGCTGAGGCTGACGTCACAGCACTGGCTCCCTGCGCGCGCCGACATTGCGTGGGAAGGTCGGCTGAGCCCGTGGCGTGCGGTGCGCTGGGAACTGACGACGGTCGGTTGCTTCACCCGGCTGTACCACAAGAACTTTCAGGTGTGGCACCACCGAAAGGAGCTGCTGGCGTACGCTCTCCAGCAGAGCCCCTCTCACGTCCGATGCGGTGTGGACGCCGCGGCCACGGATGAAAAGCTGGAGCAGCAGGTGGAGGACAGCAGTCCGTTTGTGCCCCTATTGGCGAGTGAGGCAACATTTAACGATTACCTGCGCCGTCATGACGGCCTCGACTTTGCCGCGGTCGACGAACGGCCGACGTTGCGCGCGGTGCTGTGCAATGAGGATGGGAAAAACTATCATGCCTGGCTGCACCTGTCATGGTACTTGCATGCCTTCTCCTTCCTGCTGACGCCGCCGTCGCGGAAGGCCCTGGATGAGCACGCAATGGTGGCTACGGCAGCCGCAGCTGATCAAGCTCTGCGCTTTACGCCGCGACCCGACTGGATCACTACCTCGGAGGGCGCAGCGCCGCCGGCACTGCGCCCCACCCTACCACCAAGTCCACTCACCGAGGAGCTGCAGTTCACAGCGCAGCTTATCTGTCAAGACTGCCGCAACAACTCTGCGTGGTGTCACCGCTTCGCCCTCTTTAGGGAAGCCCTGCTTCGTCCTCTCTGGCGGCAGGTCTGCTCCGAGGCTTGCACCAGTTCGGTCGGCGCACCCACCAACAGCGAGAACTGGCCGGGCACCCTGCGAGACATTTGTGCAGTGGAGCTGAATTACTCGCTGCAGTGGTTGTATGTGGACCCAACGAACGAGGCCGCCTACGCCCACGCCCGCTCCGTTGCCCTCCTCTTCCACACACTTCTCATGCGATGGCACGTGTGGGCGGCAGAGCACGCCAGCAGGGACGGTAGTGAGGAGCTTCAGCGGTACCTCACCGACGCCCCATTGCTCACCCCGGTCGCACTGGCGAACTCCGAAACGTGCGCCGACGCCGACGCCGGCACCGTCAGCCCCTCCACGCCACTTGTGGATCTCCTCCGTGACCGCCAACGCTGTGTTCGGTGGGACGCCTACGTGGAGAGCTTTGCCCTGATGCGGCACATGCAGCGGGTGCTGCACACTGTCGTCCGGCTCCGGGTTACCGAGCTGGAGGCGCAGACGGCGCGCGTCTTGCGCTTGGCGGCGGCGAACAACACGAGAAGCTCATCGCAGCAGGCACCCAAGTCTGAGGCGATTGCCGAGCTGAAGATTCTCTACGAGAGCAGCTCACAGTACATGCTGGATAACTTCCACCAGGTCGACACAGCGCAGTACTTGGCCTGTCAAGCAATGCTGGAAGAGATGTGGCTGACGTACATGAACGCGGCACAGCGACGCGGGGTGCAGCAGCTTCGCCCGTCGGAGGCGTATCGCGAGGGTCTCCAGCCGGAATGGCTGAAACCCTGTCCATGGGATGAACCGAAGACGAGTGCAATGGACGCAGGCAAGCAGGAAGACCGTCAGGATGCTGTCGTCCTCGACTTCCTGGCCTACGAGGCCGCTGCGTTGAGCAAGGCGAAACAGCTGACGGTGGCGGACCCGATCCGTCTCAAGTACTGGAAGCACGAGGTTCTTAACGTTATGTACCGCGGCTATGGCATGTCTGTCTGACAATACCAGCGAGACGAAAAGAACAGCACACAGTTGCGCGTAGGCATGTGTAACTGCGTATGCTCCAGCCGAAAGCAAACACCGACGCTGAGTGGTTAACGCGGCTTACGTTCCTCGATTTGCTTGGTTCAAACCACCTTTTGGCCCGATTGATGCCAGAAAGCCAAGGCGGCGGTGGTGTGCCGCGGTCCCGGTAAAGAAGATCTCCAAACAGCCGTGCGGCGCGCGTCAACCGCATCGCCTTTGTACTGTGCCGCGCCAACTCTCGGCCTGTTCGTCACATAAGGAAGCACAAAGATCGACGCCCGCGACCATGCGCCCCGACTCTTCTCATTCTGCACCATCACTGCCTCCCTTTTGTTTTGCCTCACGGGTCTCATACGCCTTCGCAGGTCCCTTCGGGTTCGGTTTCGCTCTGCCCCTCACAGTTGAACTCAAGGCCACATGCAACCTGTCTTTTTTCTTCTCCCTTAGTAGCCACCGCGTGGCATCTCAGGGTCCGGCGCCCCCACTCTTCAGGGGTGCCAGGCAGTCCACCTCCTCCCACCCCCCTATCCCCGGCCGATGCCGAGCCACCTCTGGTGACGGACAGGGTCAAGCACCTGCTACGTTGCGGGGTGGAGGGAGGCCAGGTCGTATATGGCACTGCGTCGGAGAGGCCTGCGGCCGTGCACACGCTTCTGCCGTCCATGTAACGGGCAGAGAGTCAGCACGACTCGAGCGTATCCCACCCGGGCCCTCACACTGCCTCCTGGTGTGTATAGTCTGAGTGCCACCCCGAGGGATGCACCAGGGGTGGCGACCGGCATGATGGGAGCCGGCTGTGTGGCGACCTGCTGAGCAGTGGTGGGCAGAGCTTGAGGCAGGGGCCGTGCTCAGATGGCTGGAGTCGGCACATTGCTGCAACGCGTGTGTCCACAGCTGTGTCGCACCACGCGATGGGGCCTATATGGCAGGCTAGGGAGTTTGTGTTGAGCATACTAACCTCGTGGTGTGCGGCCGAGAAGGTGGGCGCATTGGAGGAAAGTAACAAAGAACTTTCCATGAGGTTGTTTGCCTTTCTCTCTCTCAATGTCTCCTGATGAGCTTGTGCCCGTTACTGATGCGCTGTACGTGCTGCTTTCCTTTCTGCGGTGCCCTTGTGAGGGTCCTTGGCGTTGTCGCGCTTGGCTCTTTTGTTTTCTCTCGTCTATATGTTGGCATGTTAGCGTCGCGTTGCCTTTCTGTGTCAGCTTGGTCATGGCTGTGGCGCCCTTTGGCACCCCATGTCTATTCAGCCCACCCACCCCTTCCGCACCACCTTCTTCCCCATTTACACACACGCGCGCCGTCTGCTCCCTGCACCGCTTGTCTCTCAGCATCCTCTTGTAAGTACTTAGTCTTTTTACCGAGTGTCATGTATGTGCTCGAGTACACGCATGCATGTATTGATGCACACATCTGTGCGTGTGCACACACGTGCGCGCGCCGCGCTTCTCTCGCTCTCTCATGTTTCTTCCCGTGCATGCACTGCTACTCATGTGCTTTTCCTTTCGTTTTTTTTTTCTCAGCTGCTCTCCTCTCCACACACGTACGCGGTCCAGTGAAGTTTGAGGGGAGTGGGGCGAGAGGCGAAGGTGAGCGAACTTGTGCCGCCAGATACGCGCGTACGGTGCCCAGGCAGAAACACGCATGGTAGGGTGGAGGCACGCATCGGACAGTGAACGCACAACGACGCGCTTTCTCTCCCTCCTACCCCGGCCACTGCGTCCACTGGTCACGGCGGGGAAGCAAAACGGAGATTCGATCATTTTGCCGCCTTTGCTTAGTTCCTTTGATTCTTCTTACTTTGCGTGCGTTTTTTCCGGAGACATGAGGATGCGGTGGAATCGGAGAGGGGGTGGGGAGGGGGCATCGTGAAGTTGCTTTTCTCCAGTGCAAGCGAGATCTCTGCTCCATTTATCGGTATTCGTTCGATGCTTCATGCAGTCCTTTCGCGAGAAAGGACCCCAGTGACCTCATGGCTCCCCGCCTTCTCTCTTGCTGCTTCTACTGTCTGTGTCCCCAGAGCAATACCACCGCACGACCCTTCATGTCGCCACGCGGTGAGACAGGGAGCTGGAAGGACGAGGCGGCACCGCACTCTCGTCCGTGCACACAAGCACAGGCATAGATGCTTATCGACGCTCTTGTATGACAGGCGGACTCTATTCCTGCTGGCATGGCCCTCAGTGTCACCGGGACGATTGCAGACGCTACCCCAGAACTCAGATCGACGGAAACGAATACGCTTGCTTGCTCATCTCCTCCGTGTAACTCGTTCCCCTCTCTTTGTCCTTCTCACTCTGGTCATGAAACAAAGGTTTCGAGCACACGTGTATGGCTGTGTATACGCGTCGAAGTAGCAGTGAAGGGAGAAGAACAGCACCGATTAGAGACAACCGTGCATGCTACTTCGGAGGGTGTCACAGTCCATGTGGCGCTCGTAAAGTAGAGAGTGGAACCGCGCCGGGTGGTTTTCTGCTTCACTCCAGATAAACGTGATGAAGCTAGACAAGGGGAGGGTGCGCAGGGGTTCCTGTCAGTGGCTCTCATTCGTGCCCCGCCTTCCTCTCTGTCACTCGCATTCGCTGCGGGGACATGTCTCCAGGGCCCATGCGACCGCAGCACAAGCACGAGATTCGCCCAGCGAGCCCGACGCCCCGCCCCTTTTTTTTCCATGTTTTTTTTTCCGTTTCCCATGTCTTGTGCAACATGTCCTCGCATGCTGCGCGTGTCTCTCACTCGCTCGCCCTCTCTCTCTGTGTATGCGCTGCACGCAATCCGCGCACGCAAACTCGGCGGCCAACACGGAAGAAAAGCGGCGGCATTCAATAGAGTGCGCATCCCGTCTCTACCTCATCGGGGCCGTGTTCTCTCCGCCCCTGCCCTTCCTCCCCAACGCCACTGCCACCACGCGACGCGCATATGCATGATGATCATCCAAGTACAATCGCATCTATTTTTCTGAGCCGGACGTGAATCGAGACTTGCTTCGTTCCTTGCATTCACATGTGATGTGGACGTTTCTGAAGCTAACGTGTGTGTGCGTGTGTCCGTTTTCTTTGTCCCCCTCCATGACGATGCTTGAGGTGTTTTGACCTCTGCATTCTTGGGCTTCGCATCACTTCGCTGAGACGCAGATGTCGATCTACCTCGTCTCCGTTCCGTGGAGCGGGGGGGGGGGGTGAGAACAGCTTCGGTAGTGCCCTGTGAAGGTCTTTGTATCTGTGTGAGATATCCCTTTCCCTAACAGAACGTGCGTGTCGGTATTGGTGTGTACATATGAGTGTCTTGTGCGCTTCGGAGCGCGCGACTCGATGGACTGCGTCTTGAAAGGGCCCGTTGCTCTGCCGTCAGCTGCCCCGATGGTGGATGGCGAACTAGAACCGCGTGCGTGTGCGACTGCGCTGCTGCTGCTGGGGAGTACCACGATGACTTGTCCCCTTCCCCGGCGGGTGTATCCTCACAACAAACATCGCACACCGACCATGTGCCCAGACAGCACAAGAGAGAGCGAAAGAGGGACACTCGTGTCGCCTGGCAAGTTGGGTTTATGCGCGAAGAACGTGATGATCATCCAAGTGCAATCGCATCTATTTTTCTGAGCCGGACGTGAATGGAGACTTGCTTCGTTTCTTGCGTTCACATGTGATGTGGACGTCTCTGACTCGGATGGGCAACCCTCACCTTCTTGTGGCCGCGAGTGATTTCCTGGCCTCTCTTGGAGCTGTGCTGTCGTTTGGGCTTTGCGACGGAGGCTCGAAGCAACGGGGTGGAGGAGAGGTGAGGAGAACAAGAAAGGATCTTGAAGCATGCGTGCTTGCGATGCCTGGAGAAGCGATCAAGTGAGTGCGATGCAACGGTGCGGGTAGATGCGAAAGGAAGGCGCCTGTGCAAGAGGGTCACGGAACCCCCCTGTTGGTGAAGCCGGAGTGAAAACGTCGCTTCGCCGTGTTCGGAGGCGCGTGCCGCTCACGTTTGCTTTCAGCGATAAGTCTCCTTGCGCAGGAGAGCGGCAGGCGCCCCTCCTCCTCCCCCCCCCCCCCTTTAGCGTCCCTGCGAGGAACGAGAGAGAGAAATCGCACGAGACGCAGAAGGGCTTGCAAGTAAAGACCGATGTTTCACAGAATGGAAAAGCAAAATACTACGAACAAGCAAGAAACAGCTGTGTGTGTGTGTGTGTGTGCTTAGATGTTTCTGGGGTATGTCTCGCCCCAGCACTGCCTCCGTCGCAATGTAATAGGCAGGACGCGACTTCACTCTCACCACCTTTGTTACCCGCCTCTCTCCCGTCCCCCTTCTTCCATTCTCTCGCTCTGTACGCACACAGTGAAGCATCAGCCTTGTTGAAGCGCCTGGTGTCGTCAGCGCCTTTACGACCCCACCACCATCTCCCAGGTGTGCGTGTGCTTGGCATGCAGTGTAGGGTCATACTACACATGAGGCGAGCCACAGCGGCATCCGCGGTGCTTCTCCCTCTTGTGTCGTTGCGCAGTCACCGAGGTCGCTCCTATAGCTCGCCAGGGTACACTGTCTACACCAACAGTGCACCTGATCCGCGATCACCAGGGCTGCTGCCTGGCTCGGCGGCACCTCTCCACCACATTCCGTCAGAGGACACGTCCTACGGCGGCGGCAGCCGTGCGTCCACACACGCGGACGACAGCGGCGAGCCGCGCGATGGAGAGGGCCTCACAGAGGTGGACCTCAACCCACCGCAGATGCCCTCACCGCAGCAGTACGAAAATTATGGTGAGTACCTCAACGCCTATGACCAGTACCTGAAAGACATCACGCAGTTCTTGGCATCGGCGCGTGCCTTTCTGCAGAAGCAGCTGCGTCACCTCCGCCACGCACACGCCGGCCTCGCCGAGGCGGTGCGCCGGGAGTATTTCTGGACGTTTATTCCCTTTATCTGCGCCCTCTGTGTGCATGTGGTAGACTCGCAGCATCACGTGAACGCCCGAATCACCCGCGAGCGTCTGAAGCAGCGGGCCAAGGAGCATGTGAAGAGCGTCAAGTGGGTTTCCGTGTAAGTGCCTTGTTGCTTTGTGTATGCGGATGCGGGAGATGACCTCCCTGCGTGAATTGTCGCCTGCTGGTCTCTCCTCCCACGACACCTAAGATCGATTCGGAAAGGAAAACAAACAATGTGGGGTTCACTAGGACTACAAGCTAGCGTTGTGCGTGGGTGGGGGGAGGGAGGGTTATTCTTCTCCCCGCTCACCAACCCCAATGCGTGCCGCTTGAGCTGCGCAACGCCTCTCTGCGCACGGAAAAGGGGGAACGTCATGCTGGCCTTCTGCGGCGGACGCTGCGCCACAGCTTACCATCCCCACTACCTCCTTCCTACTTTACACTGCCCCTCCCCCTCCTCCTCCTCTTCCTCTGTGTCGCCTCCTTCTCCTTTTTTTGGGGCATTGATGCGCGCAAGAGGTCCAGCAACAACGCACCCAAGCACTCCAAGGCAGCGAGCAGCTCCCTTCGTTTCCCTTCACACACGCACGCATACGCCGTGAAGCACGGCCACTCGCCCGATCTTTTGCCTGCGCTGTATCGAATTTCTGCTGGGCACAAAGCTGCCAGCCTCCCCCCACCACCAATTCCCGGGTGCCCGAATAGAGGGTGTGTGAGCGCCAGTGTGTGTGCGGAGAGACTTCGAGGAAGAAAGCACGGGCGGGCGGGGGTGCACAGTAGCCGCCTGTTATCACCGCCGATTGTTTGCAGCGGCGCCACCGACGGAAAGCACTCGCGCAGACCTTAGTGCCCTAGAACGCCGCGCCCGCTCGCCCTTGTCACCTCCTTGCTGCATTGCCTTCCAGCTCAGGAGCAGAATAACGATATCATGAGTCTTGCGTCGTCGTCGTCTTTCCCGCCGATCGCGCTCGCGACTCAGCGCCTCCGCACCTTTGCGGCCCAGGAGGAGCAGGCGCATGAGCTCACTACTTCGACGGCGCTGGAGGAGTGGGCAACGCAGTGCTTCGAAGCCGAAACTGAGCGCATCAACCGCGAGCTGGTGCAGAGGCGCGAGCAGGCATCTGCGACGTTCCTACCCGCGCTTTACATGCGAGGTCGCGACCCGGCTGCCGACGAGACAACACGGCTTCTGCACAGCACCTGCAAAGCCTTCGAGTTGGACATGCGCTTCAAGGAGATCGAAAAGCTGGACGAGATGCACGCACATTTGTGGACGCTGCTGAGTGCAGGGGATCGCACCAGCATCAGCATGGAAGCGTACGAGCAGCTGCTGCACGACTTCAATGAGTGGGCAGCGGAACACTATGAAGCGCAGCTGCCACCGCCGCCGAGCACCGTCTGGGATGTGTCGGAGGATGAGGACGAGTGCATCCTATCCAGGAGAGAGGGAAAGAAGGACAACCACGAGAGAAGCGGAGGCGGTAATTCGTCTCCCTCGATGTCCCCGCTGCAGCCCCCTGTGTCGCTGGCCCAACCTCTCTCCGCAAGCACGCCACCGGTCTTGACCGCTACGATAGCAGCGCCCAACGACGCTCCAGGCAGCAGCGGCACACAGGGCGCGAGCTGGGACGCTGTCTTGCAGCACGTCAAGCGCTATCGCGACCAGCAGCACAGCGATACTCCTGCCTCTGCACGCTCCCTTATGCGGAGCCACGCCCACTTTGAGCATCTGCTCCGCCTTGCAGAGGATCAGCCGGCGCTCGGCAACGTGCTCTACCTCTGCTCGGTGCCGCCGCCGCGGCCGGACGTGCAACTCTTCCTTTCCTGCCCTCGCAACGCCGAGCGCGCGGTCGAAATCGCCGCCATCTACCAGACCTTTGCGAAGCAGGTGTCCCTTGTCAAGTGCGAGGCGGAGCTTATTATGTGGGACAGCAACAACGATGGGCGGCTCTCGGAGGATGAGGTGGAGAACTACGTGCGCGATCTGGCGCCCCGGATCGCCGCGCTGCAGGCGATGGGCAAGGACATGCTCCCCTTCTACTGCTGCACAGTGAGTCGCCGGCTCTTCTGGGACCTCGACCCCGGCAATCGCGGCGTGCTACGCATCCACTCCCTGCTACACAGCGGTGTCATGGATGAGTGGGTTAGCCTGCAGCTCATGACGGAAGACGACCCGCAGAACTGGTTCGGTGCTCTCGTTACGCAGCAGCTCTACAACAAATTCGTGCTGTTGGACACCCGCAACACGGGTACGCTCAATGTAGAGAACCTGCGTGGGTACAAAAAAGGTTTGCCGACCGTACTCGACGACGGTCTGCCGCCGGACGTCAGTCCACTCTGCTCCCTCTTTATCGATCGCTACTTCGAGACGAACACGCTCATGACACGGTCTGAGATGGACTACCGCAAATTTGTAGACTTTGTAATAGCCGTGGAGCTGCTGCCGCAGTGCAGCCGGCCGTACTTCTTCTGGAACATTCTTGACATGGAAGGGACGGGCGTGTTGACGCCGATGATCGTCAACCAGTTCTTTCGCGAAACGCACGCGAAGCTAGTAGCCGCCGGGTTGGACGTGCCCTCGCGCGAGACGGTTGTGCAGGAGGTGTTCGACCTGGTCGAGAAGGCCGAGTCGCTGCTCATCACGCGCGACGAGTTTGTGCGGTCTCCGCAGGCGGGATTGTTTGTGGCACTCTTGATTGACTGCCTCTCGTTCTGGACCTACGAAAACCGCGAGCAGCGCTGACTGAGGAGGGGAGGCCGCTAACTAGTTTCACTGGATGTCGGCAATGACCCTGGCCACCATCACCACTCTGTCGCCGCTGTCTCGATGCTGTTAGCCCCGTGCAGCGATCTCAAAAGCACAGGCTCATTTTTCTCGCCTTTTTTTCGCGGGCTGTGTGGCTTGGACCCGCTCCTCGCCTCTCTTCCACCAAAACACACACGCGCGCGCGCGCATTCACGGGATAGGATGGAGCCGCGAAAGCGTTGAGAAGAGGAGGGAAAGCCAAGGGGGAACACGCAAAATACTGTGCTTTCTGTTGGCGGGGTTTTCGGCTCCTCTCTTCCCTGAGCGTTGATGTCATGGTGAGCAGCCGCAACATTGAGTGTACGCGTCTCTATCCATGTGCGTGCGCACAGGAGTGCGGAGATACGGAATTAAAGTGGGCCACGCGGACTGGGACTCGTGTGCGTCTACCTCCTCCCTCCCTCCCAACTCATCACCCCCGCATTTTTGTGTACCATGTTAAAGTGCGTCCTCGACGCACACACGTGAACTTATCGTCGTCTCGAATGGCAATAAAGTGCCCCACCGTTCCTCCTCTCCGAAACGACTCTCTCTGTCCCTGTCCCTGTCTCTTCCGCTGCGTGTGTATGTGTGTATGTGTGTGTGTGTGTGTGTTTTGTCTTTTTGCCGGCCCCGGAAGCATACGAGTGCGAACGTTGCAGCGCACAGTGAAATAGCACGCAGTGCACGGTATCACAGAATTTGGCGGAAACGAATACAACGAAAGCTGCTGGACGCGTACCAGCGAACACACGCACCGCCCGCGTCCCATTGCTGTTGGTCATGAGTAGCACCGCTGTGGCGAAGGCGTCGCCAGACATCCAGACCGTGCATATATGCGTCCAAGATGTCCGCGTGCATGAAGTGCAGATGCCGCATCAGCCCCGCTTCACCGTGGAGGCCGCCGGGACGTGGAGGTGTGAAGAGGCATCGATATCGGTGACGCGCAGTGTCGCCCTTCATACGCCAGAGGAGCAAGCAAGGCAGCAGCGAACGCCTCTCGGCGCGCACAAAGCGGGAACAGTCCACATCGTTGCCGAGGGTCGAGTACTTAGTCCTGCGGCGCATGATACCAGTGCGACCAGCAGCAGCATCAGCTCCCGTGCTGACGCAGCAGTCTTCCCCGTGCCTCTCTACGCGGCGCGTGTGTCGTATCAGCGTCCGAATCGATACAAAGAGCACTGGAGCCTTTGCATCGTTGAAGGACCACAGAACCCTACCGCGCTTTCTCGTCCTCAGTTTTACTGCGGCGCGCGTCGACACAGCCGTAGCAGGGGCCTTGAGCGCAGCGGAGACAAGCCCACGCGTGTACTGTTCATCGATGTCGCCGCTCTCACCCCCGATGCTCGCGCGTCCCTGCGCTGCACCAGTACTGAAGAAATCTCTATTCCCACAGCGCTCTACTTCCGATGTGCATCTGCGTCATCGTCTTTGCCGACTTCAGCGTCGACGAAAAACAACGGCAAGCTGCAAGTGCGCCACGGCCCTGGGCACAGCGCATGGGATAGATCACAGCAGCGTCGTCGCCGGGTCATACTTCTCCCACCCACCGCGGCGGGCAAAACGTTTGAATTAGTGTGCATCAGCGTGAAGCGAGGGCGCGACGAGTGATACGAGTGAAAACTCGCTCGCCACAGAGAGAGACGGAAGCAGGTGCAGCCCTTTTATGACTGAAGAGGGTCCGCAACTATCAGCTGTGTGTGTGCGAAGGTGCGTGGAGGGAGGGTGAGCATACGCCGATCTNNGTGTCCGTCTCCCTCACCCTCCTCCCCTCCACGCGCCTGCACTCTCGTGTCTGCTTAGTCCTCACCGTAATTTCCCCGATGAATTTCAGTTGTTTGGTAATGAGCGAGTAACGTGGTGCATGCCTTTGTGTGTGTGTGCGTGTGTGTCACCGCTTCACTGCATTATGTGCTCTCACGCACACGATGGAAGTGCTCACGGGCGCGCACAGCCATATGCACACACACACATACACACACACACACAAGCACGATAAAGGAAATAAAGGCAGAGGTGCCTTTTTGATGGGAGAAGGGAACGTCATCCACCCTCAGAGCGGTGATGGTGTGAATGGGCACCTGGGCATGGTGTCGCAGAAGAACGCACGCATATGTACATATATAAGAACAGGTGGGTAAGGGCTGTCCACCGCCTTCCTCTCCCCCTCCCCTGTGAATCGCACATGTCTCGTTATCCTGTCGCATCCTTGAAAGCACCCTCTCGTCTCTCGCTTTTCCCGTCTCACATCCCTCGCCATGCGCTCTCTATGCCCCGTTGCCACGCCTCAGATCGGCGCTCGCACAGACGAAACAGGCGGTGATGTCCCCGGTCGCCGCGCAGCAGTTCAAATCGAATGCTCTGTTTCGTGTTCTTGCCTTCCTCGACAACACCGGCGCACAGGCCTTTGCACTAGACGCCGAGGTCGACGAGGCCGGTAGCTTTCGGAATCCGGAGAGCGTGTTCGCCGCGGATGCCGCCATCACCGGCGTTCTCACAGCGGCGCTGGATGCACTGCGAGCCAATGTGCGTCGTCTCTTCACAGACGCCGCAGAGCAGCACGCATTACTAGCTGTGCTGGGTACCGGCGCGCCGGAACAGTCAAAGAAGGCGTCCCTGTGGATCACCGCCACCCCCGCGCCGTTACCGCTCGAAGAGGGCGGCACCGCGCCGGCGGGCTTGAGCAGTGACGAGGCCCTGCAGCAGCAGGAATCCTCCTCCATCCCGCTTTCCTCGGCACCCGTAAGCACTGCCTGGAGCGAAGCCGTGTTGCATCCCACCTCTCTCGCGCACTACGCAGACGATGTCGAAAACGAGATTCCGATCCACTTGCTGGTTCGGCTACGCGAGGTGCTCGGCATCCCCGCGGCGCCACTGTGCTGCTGCAACTGTTCTCCTTTTGTGGAGCAGTTCCTCATCGACGGGCTTGACGAGTGGCTTCGCCGCTGCCGGGTCGATGAGGTGAAGCGGATGATACTAGCGTGCGGCGTTCAGCCTACGGTGCTGAACTCGACGTTCATGCGGCAGCAGCAGGCAGCCGATGCACAAGACGCCGCCCTGCCCGATGCTCTGGCAGATTTCGTGGTGGACGTTGTCTTCCCTGTGCCCGCACACGCCGGCAAGGTGTCGGCGAACGCGTCGAGTGCCGCCGCCGCGGAGGCGCTCCAAGACTGGCTCATCCTATCCTTCGAGAAGAACCACGAGGCCGTTGACATCGACGACGAGAACGCTTCGGCGAACGGGCAAAGTGGCAGCAGCGACAACAGCGGCACGAACAGCCAAGGCGAGAGGAAGCGCACCCGCACAGACGACACGCGTCCTTCGGCAGACAACCGTGACGGTCTCGGCTCGTGGGAACCGGCAAAGGGCGAGGAGGTGCTTACGGCTGAGAACATTGATCGATATCTGCTGGAGTGCCCGCGGCGTATTCCCAAAGAGATCCTGCGAGAGAAGCGGAAACGCATCTCTGACGCAAGCATCACTGAGTTTGAGCTGGATCATCACTACACAGCCGCCGAGCTCAAGAAGCTCGTGAAGGAGGGTCTGGGCGCCATGACAGCGTCTGAGGCGACGGACTTTATGGAGTGCCCGGTGACAGAGGCCCAGGTGCAGCAAGCAGCACGAATGACGCGCAAGGCGCAGTTTGTGGCGTGGATACTGTCTGTTCACAAAGCTGCGGTACAGCAGCAGTCCCGCGAGTAGGGCGCCGATGCGGCTGTGCCCTCGCTCTCTCCCGGTAGGTATGCTTGCATCTCTTCAACAGTACTACCCCTGGCCCCCACGTGTGTTGTTGTTGGTGTTCTTCGTCCCTGATGACGTCAGTCATTTCACTGTTGCATCAGGGTCCAGTCCCCACTCTTTCTGGGGAGGCCCACGGAGGCTGCAGCCTGCGCCTGGGGTACGGCTGCGTGCTCTTGGTGTCGGCAAACCAGTCTGGGCCGGCACTTCGCTAAAGCGGGTTGCGGTCATGATCGCGTTTGTGAGGCCAGATCACGACGAATCATGTCGACGACTCAACAAGCATGCGCAGCCACCTACAGCTTTTCCTCTTTCGCTTCGCCGCGGTGATGCCGAGCGTCATCCTGGACCTGGCCTGCGCTGTATGCAGTGAAACTGAAATGGGCTAAGCGACGCCAGACGGTGCTGGGCGGGTGCGGTTGCTTAACGCAGCCGCAGTGCAACAGAGGGTGGCGAGATGTGGTGGTGCATGCGTGTGCTTGTCGATTCTTGGTCTTCTCCTACCCTCCTTTCCCTGTCACGACAGCGCTGCGTACGCAACTCTACGGCACGTCCACACACACACACACACACACACACACCTTCGCTTGCATGTATCAGCTACTGTGCCACATACATCCATAGGCAAGCGAGCACTGTCGCTACAAGGTTCTTTCCGTCTCTCCTCGTCCTTACCTCGGTGCACACTCTGCACACATACACACACGTGCTCGTCCCCGGCCAACCCCCAACACAAACTGCGCTCAAGAGAGAACACCCATGGACTTGGACACGCAACGCAAGGAGGAGTGGTGCATCTCGCTTCAGTTTTTCCTTGCCAGCCGACTACGCACGCCATCGTATGCGGTGGCCTCACGGCAGCATCCCTTCATTCGGGTGCCGCCAATGATCCCCCGCACGCAGTTTCTGCTGGATGGCATCGTTTGGGCCGTAAACGACCATCCTAGCTGGGTGGAGAGCGCGTGGCTCACGATTCAAAACCACATCAAGGACACAGCAACCCGCTTTGCAGAAGTCAGTGACGAGCTCACCCGTGCCACGGCCGCAGCGGCGTCAGCTGCCTCAAGCAGCGGCACCATCACCAACGCGATTTCCTCCATGATTGCGCCGCGCGGATCGGCGCTAGACCGCGGGCGCACCTACCAAGCGCATGCGGCCGTGCAGGATGTGTACCTCGCGTTCTGCGTGATGGATGCCCTCGTAAAAGGTGTCCGCGCTGACGTGGCCGGGAAGCTGCACGAGGTCATTGGAAAAGAGCTGCCGCAGCTTGTTGCCTATTATGTCCCAGTGTTTGCCCCTGCCACGTCCTACTGGGTGGCGAACGCTGTTGATGAATACCGCCATCTTTTCCACGCCCTGCTGGACTCGTGGATCATGCAGAGCACATTCAACAGCGATGTGCATCGCCGCCTTCAAGAGTACCTGCAGCACCGTCTTCAGCACACGCGCGAGGCGGAGGAGGACGAACAGAAACAGCTGCAACAGGATGCCGCTGGCAGCTCCACGGCGAAGGTGAACGGGGGCCGCAGTGGCGTGAACAGCCCCGATGTTTGGGGGACAAGCGTGCAGCACATCATCGACAGCACCGCCCGGGTCAGTGCGGAAGTTATGGCAGCCGCCCCAACGACGAATCTAGTGGGATCAGGGGTGAGGGAAAATGGTGGGCAGCCAGCAGCGGTGGCCAGCGCGAAGAACGCCGCGCTGCGCTCCTTCGAGCGTGGTGTGCGCAGCCCAGACACGGTAGAGCGGACGCTGCGAAGCTTCTTGAACTCCATCTTCCCGCCGCGCAATACGCCGGCCGCGCGGTACCGGTGCCCGCACTGCGGCGCACCTTTCCGCGACGACAAGAGCAAAAACGCTCACTACCGCTGCCACTTCTACGCTCGCAACTTCTTGAAGCCGGAGGAGAAGCTGGTGCGGCTCATGTACCCATCCGCCGCCGACTTTGCGGAGCACACGGGAGACCTGAAGCGCGAGGGCCATTTTACGCGGACCGTCGAGGTGCTGGAGGAGGCGTACAAGGGCGGCAATCGCGGTGCGGTGAAGATCCGCCGGCTGGAGGAGCCTCCCGCTGACTCAAATGGCCCATCCTCCCTGGCCTAGCGAGATATGCACCTGTCGCGCTGCGCACCTTGCGCTTGGTTGACGGTGTTCGGCGTGCATGTCTGTTCACTGCGCTGCTTCTCATGCAGTGCGTGCGTCTCTTGAGCCCCCCTCCTCCTCCCCCCACCCCCCCTTGCGTTGCAGATGTGCTGCAGCTTGATTGTTGAAGCGATACAACAGGATGGAACGCTGGTGTGTGTGTGTGTGTGTGTGTGCAGATGAACATGGGAGGAGTTGCAGCTTCGGCTGTGCTGTAACCGTGACTAGTCATTATGTGTGTGTGAATCCGCTCTCTTTATCTCCGTCCTTCGCGTCGAAACGCGTCTTTGTGCGCAGGCACACGAATGCGTCAGCGAATGTGTACACATACCTCGGGGGAGGCAGTCGTACGTCATGGACACTCAACATGGAGCAACATACACCGTTCATGTAAGCGTTTAGTCGTGCGGGTGGTGTGGCCACCTTGGCCGCTACTTCTCTGCCCCCTCCCCACTTCCGCCCTCTCTCTGTGTTCTGCAAACTGCTCCCCGCATCTTTTACTTGGCTTTGCCTCGCCGTTCTCTTCGCCTACGGCCATCCGAGCCTCCCGGGGACGTACCGCGCAGACACGAATACACGCATACGGATCCACACGCACACACACACACACATACCTGCTCGGCGCTGCTGCGCAGCCTTTGCATGCTCGCTCGCGGATGCGTTCTGAGGTGGCATGCGGTCTCTGCGCGACACGTGCTCGGCCTTCACGATGGGCAGTCGTACACACCAGCTGATATCAAGAAGGCGTTTCGCGAAAGAGCTCTGACCGCCCACCCCGACGCTGGCGGCGACGCCGACGGCTTTCGACAGCTTCAGAGAGCTTATGAGGTGCTACTGCACGAGCACAGCGTGGAAAAGAAGGTCAGCGAGGCAGCAGCCGCCAGCGACGACAGTGGAGGCGGCAGCGGCTTCTGCGCCCGCCCGCATGCAGAGTGGAGCGATGACATGCGCTCGCAACGCGCCTATTGGCGCGACATGTATACCGAAATGAACATGAACCCAAACAGCTGTGAAAGCCGCCGGCACGCGTCAAACACGCATTACGAGGCACGCCAACATTACCGCACCTACGGCGAAGGACTAGGAGAGGATTTCCAGCAAGAATTTAAGTCATCGTCGTTCGCCGGCGACGGGCAGCGGGGCAGCCAGACGAACTTCTCCACCTGGTACTTCTACCGTCCATACTACTCGAACTACCGAAACCCCTACGGCACAGGGTTCACTCCCGAGGAAATTCGCCGAGCAGAGCAGGAGCAGCGCCGCGGCTTCGTGCGTGCAGTGGCGCGGCACGCCTGCCTGTGGTCCGGCCTGGCCTTCGTGGTCTACCTGCACGAGCGCAACAATCGCGTTTGGCGCGCGGTGGAGGCCCGGGACAAGGGCTATAAAGATCCGGAGTACTGGGAACAGCTACGAAAAGATGAAGAGGAGGCACGTCGAAGGAGCCGGGCACCGCTGCGGCTGGAGCAACACTGGTTAGACCCCCCGCTGATGAGGCCTTTGATGGATCTCACCGAGGGTGGTCACAGCGGCGGCTGCGGCAAAAATGGCCAAGGGGCAGAGGACGACATTTCTGGTGCTGCCAGAGCGGGCACGGCGTGGGCAACACATCAAGCCAGGATGGCGCAGGAGCGACGGAAGCAAGCCATGAGTTTGACGCGTGGGATGCGACGGGGTGCGAGCGGAGACGTGGGCGGGCCTCGTGTGGTGAGCTACCAAGGGCGGCCCTTTACTCCAAATGGAGTGCGAGGCATGCGCAACACGGCACCCAAGACACCGAAAACGTACGCTGACGACGTTACATACGAGATGAACGAAGACGACGACGACTTATAGGTGGCCGCCGTCTATGGGGTTGGGAGAACGGCGCCGGTGTAAGTGGCCTGTCCGCTCCGCCACGACAGCCCCCTCCCACTCCAAAACCTTTTTTTTGCCTTTTTTCGGATTTGTCTGTCTGCCTGTGTGTCTGTGCGTATGTTTGCCTCCCCCCCCCCCCATCATCATATGGTTCCTTTTGTTTCACTGGCGTTCTGTCTTGCCTGCATCCTTGCTTTTTCGACTAGTAGCAGTAGCAGTAGCAGTAGTAGGATTAGGCATTCATCGTTGGGCCTCTCTGCCTTCTTTCCCATCTTTTCCCTTACCGACGAATCGCGGCGTCTTTCACAACCGTGACCACCACTGCTTATAGATGGTGTCAACACATATTTCGTGCGTTGCCATCTCTCCCTCTCTACCTTCTCCTCCCCCTCCCCCTCCGCCTCATCCACCCAACAACAAAAAACAGGAAAGGCTTGCTTGATATGCGCTGCTTCATAGAGCGGGAACCTCGAACACGCGCACGCCGTCACACGATGAATCATGTTCTGCTGTGGGCAATCCCGTACGCCCTCGTTCAGTCCTCCTCCTCTTCTTTTTTTTTCTTTTTACCCTTGCACGTGTGGAAGAGTGGTCGAACGCAAACAAGGTCACCGCGAATGCCATCTGAGCTCCTCTCGACGCACCTTGCCCACTATCGTGCACGCATCCACCGGCGTTCAGCACGCTTTGTTTTTTTTCTTTTTCTGCCGCGTCTCGTCCCCCTGCTCGCACTGGCGTTTTGCGTTTGTGTGTGGCCGCAGTGGCATCAGCCACCGCCCCTTCTGTGCTCTTGTCGAGTGTGCGTCTCTTCTTCCAAGCACGCTCGTCTGTAAGCGCGTGTCAAGGTGGGTCCGTGCTGTACACAGAGGCACGACATGTGCGGTGAGGGTGGTGCGTGCGTACGTGCTGCTCCAACTCCCCTCGCGCACGAGTGTGCCGGGAACACATTGGCTTTGCGGATACGTCTCCACCGCGAGGGACTGCCATGGCCACGAACACACCGGCAACGGCAAACGATAAGGTGACGTGAGACACAAGGAAAGGAGCAACGACAAAAAGAAGAAGGCGTCTAAGGCAGAAGTCTGCGTGGGTCAACAAAGGAGATCAGCACAGTACGGTGCGGACGCACGAAGACACGCACACATAGGAACAGCACAGCCGTTGGGTATTTGCACTGCCGAGTCTTTGCACTCACCGCGCTCTGCTTTCCTGGATGCACTTTTCTCATGCAACGAGGCGCGGCGTGACGCATGTAGCTGTGCGGAGACGCCTCCTCCCACGCGCCGCGGACTGTTTGACCACCATCACCACCACTCTGTCTCTGTCCTCTCCCACCTCGCCTTTCTTGGCTCTCTCCTCGATACTAGTCTACCCTTGGGGGCCTACGAGCACAGAAGCCGCGGATCTCTCTCCTCTCAGGCTTCCGCAAGTCGCTTGTTTTCTTTCGTTTGCCTCTGAAAGCGGCAGAGGCGACTGTGGAAAGCAGTAGTAGCGCGAGTGGTCCTTTCAAGGTGCTCCTTGTCTTGCCTCCATATTTCTCCGTCCCTGGCGAGGCACGGTGCCGGAGCACACTCTTGCTTGCCCTGTCGCCTCCGTGCATGCGCAAGCACAGACGCACTTACACACTCCGCCAGCTGCTGAATCTGCACGCTTTCCAGCCCCGCTGCCGTCCTCTGCCTCCCGCCCAATTCAGAAACACTCGCCGAACCACGTGAGCGGCTCTGGTGGGCACACGCCCACGGAGGAAGAAGGCTCCGGTACGTCATCCACGCAGGCCAACGATAGCAGCCAAGCAAGCGCCTAAAAAAAAAAGGCATGCGCCGCGCTCCGTCATTTCATGCCGCCTGCCTTCGACCCATTCATCGCCTTCATCTTTCACGTTGTCAGATTGCGGTTACACATGCATACTTCGTCGCCACCGCAACGGGTGCTGCGGCAGCGTCGCAGATGACTGAGTCACGCGCGATATACGCCCATGCCAGGAGTAGTCCTCCGGGCGCTCAAGGCCAGACGGACATCATTGCGGAGGCGACGTCTGTGGCCGTTGTAGACGCCAACGCCTCTGCCTCTACCAATGCCACCGCTTTCACGGCCCAAGCCACACACATCTCTGACTCTTCGCCATCGGCGACGGCTCCGCAGCCTGCGTGGACAGTGGAGCAGGTGTACGCCATTCTGCGGAAGCATGAGTCCCTTTGCAACCGCATTCTCCTCCTCTCCTCCGCGCCGCTGAGCATGGGACTTGCGGCATCTCCCCTGCCCGCAGCTGTGGAGACCGCCGTGGAGGGCCTCGACACCGTGTCTCACAGCCCCCATCACGTGTCCACTCGACGCGGCCCCCACGCGAATGCCGCGGCGGTGCGAGATATTCGAGTGCTGCTGGACCACCTCTCGCAGGCCCCTCAGCGACTGGGTGCACTCCACGAAAAGCAACGCCACCGCCTCGTGACGAAGGTGTGCTGTCTTGGGTACGCCGTAGGCCTGTATAGTCGGTGCTGTGCACTCTATGCGGACACGGTACTGCTTGCGCGCGGCGCCAGCGACGGCGGTCGTAACAGAGAGCCAGGCGCACTGCTAGAGTCATCTCTCTCCCACGAACACGCCCTCAGATCCTCGGAGGCGTTGTTGCCCACCGTTGCCGTCAGGGCTCCTTCTTCGGTTCCCGACTTTATTATCGACGCCGCCGGTAAAGCGGCTGACTTGACGACGCTGCGTCTGTGCCTCCCCCACGACGTACACGCGTCGCCGGCAGAGGCGAGCGCTACTGCATCCCTGATCTCGCTCACAGCACTGCATGTTTATGCGCAGTGCGTGGGTGTTCTTCTCCGCCACGGTTGGGGAGGTTGTCTGGCATCAACAGCGACAGATATCGGCGTGCGCACCGCCGTTGCAGACGGCGGGGTGCCACATGAGAGCTGTGATGCTGATGAAGGTATTCCGGCAGACCCAGTCATCAGCTCCACCGCAGTGACACGCAATGCAGCAACTGCTGCGGCGGCGGCCGCTGCCTCACTGACGACGAGGATGTCCCCGACCATCGCGCCCGCGGAGGCGTCTGGAGAGCAGGCCTGGCGTGACTTTGCTTTGACGGTGCTGCGGCACCTCCGCATCGACGACGCCGACGCAGCAGACTTTCTCCGCACGTCCCTGCGGAGAGCAAGCTACCGCTACGCGGACACAGGCGGGGACTGGGCTGCCGCCCAATCCTCCGTCTACGCCCAGATCTTCCGCTACTGGCTCGCAGAAGAGGAAGCAGTGGCGAACACTCTCTTGGCTCGCCAAGGACTGCCACAACACGACAGCGAAGTCGATGGCGAGGCGGACGGGGAGCACCGGCGCATTTCCGTGAGAACAACGTCTTCCGAAAAGCAGCGCGTATCCGCTCCTGTGCTGCTTACTGTTCCCGCCCTCCTGACGCTGCTGCGTACCGCTGTGGTGGCTCACCAGCACGACATCGCGGAGTGGGCTACGCTGTGCGTTGATGCGTGTCTGGAAGAGTGGGCACGTGCTTCAAAGGTGGCCGCCGCAGGTGCGAGCAAGGGCAGGCAGCATGATGGGTTCGACGCCGCTGCTCATCGCATTGCCGCTCCACTGCCTCCCATGGACAACCCCTCTGCGCAGTCGCTGCCGCAGCTCGACACACTACTCGCCTGGTACCTTCGGTACCTACAACAGTCGAGTCAGCGCCCACGAGCCGTTCGCTGGCTGTCCCGTCTTCGCCGGCGTCAATCCACCGTGCCAATCCTCTCTAGTGCGCTGGCGACGCTGCCCGTTGCTCGCGAGGCAGCCCGGCTTGCCAGTGACGAGCTCGACGCCGAACTGGCGATGTGGTGTCTGCAGCTCTGTCTGGGCGGCACGACACCCGCCCTCTCCCCTGGGCATGCTGACATCTTTCAGTGCCTCTGCGCCTACGCCCGCTGCGGGCTGCCAAACTTCGATATGGTGCTGCAGTCCTTACGCATGAATGAGCTGCTCGCGCCGACGCCGGAGGAGTTGCTCTTTGTGCGCCTCCTGCACGCCCGCCGCTCCGTCAACTGGCGCACCGAGTGGGAGCACTGCGTGGCTCCCTACATCGTGGAGGATGGGGAGGAGGAGTTACAGAAGTCGGATGGAGAACGGGTCGACGTGAAGGTCAGCGGTGAGACACAAGGCGGCGTCCGCGCAACCACGCGGCCTCCGTCGCGGAGAGTCACACTGCGAATGGTTGAACCTGCGCAGTCGCGCGAGGGTGCACCGTCAAGCTGGCCCATGTGCACGGGTGTGGACGAGTCGCTGGAGGAGACCGGCGGCGGTCGCGTGCCATCGAGTGAGTCGCGGGTGTCCTCTACACAGCGGCCCACGGCACTCTCCTCGGTGTTCTCCTCTCGGGTCATCTATCAGCTCCTCCTGATCCTGCAGGAAGGTGAGCATCCTGCCTTCATGTCCTACTATCGCGCCCTCCTGCTCACCTTCAGCGAGCACGTCACTCCGCAAGATCGCGCGCGGTGGGTGGTGCTGGCGCTCATGTGGGCCATCCAGCTCCACGGCAGCGCGCGGAGCGAGGACGTGGTGTATATTGCGCGAGAGGTGGAGCAACTCTGCGAGTTGCAGCAGACGCACACCCACGCCGCCACCGCGTCATCTCTCCCCCTCTCCCCGGAGGTCTGGCACAGCCTCAGTCGCAAATGGACGACGCTCTACCAGCAGTACCCCCTGTCCCTATGGCACCGTGCCGCAGCGACGGAGGCAGGCAGTGGAAGTGACACGCGGCACGGCTCTCCGCTGCGTCGACTCCAATGCACACCGAGCGCAGGGCTCTTGGCGGTCACACCGGCGCTCAGCCGCTTTGCGAAACGGCGGCATCTGCTACCGTCCGCCGTGGTCTCCGCGACGGAGCTGCTGCGCAAGTCTCGGCGCGTCAGTTCTGAAGTGAAGATTACGGAAAGGTACAGTGACGGTGATGCAGCCGTGGTGCACTGGCCCCCGCGAGAAGGTGCGGATTTTGAGTCGTGGGCAAACTACGTGGGGACCGTGCGGCGGTTCTAGAAGATGGCACACGAGCGATGGCATCAGAGAAGGTGCGGAAGAAACGTGCGGGGTGTAGAAGCGGCGAAAGGGCGCACCGACTGTTTCTTGAGAGGGAAAGGCCGATCTCAACTTCACTGTCTTTCCCTAACGTCCTCCATCTGTCCTGCTACGCCCTTGTCCGCACCCTGCGGCGGCGAGTGGATGTAAGCTCAGGTCAGGAATGATTTTTTCGAGCACATCCATCCTGTCATAGAGCATGAGCTACGCTCCACTCCACCACCACCAACCACCCCGCCCTGCCATATAGGCCCCATCGCGTGGTGCGACACAGCCGTTGACACACGCGTTGCAGCAATGTGCCGACTCCAGCCATCTGAGCACGGCCCCTGCCTCAAGCTCTGCCCACCACTGCTCAGCAGGTCGCCACACAGCCGGCTCCCATCATGCCGGTCGCCACCCCTGGTGCATCCCTCGAGGTGGCACTCAGACTATACACACCAGGAGGCAGTGTGAGGGCCCGGGTGGGATACGCTCGAGTCGTGCTGACTCTCTGCCCGTTACATGGACGGCAGAAGCGTGTGCACGGCCGCAGGCCTCTCCGACGCAGTGCCATATACGACCTGGCCTCCCTCCACCCCGCAACGTAGCAGGTGCTTGACCCTGTCCGTCACCAGAGGTGGCTCGGCATCGGCCGGGGATAGGGGGGTGGGAGGAGGTGGACTGCCTGGCACCCCTGAAGAGTGGGGGCGCCGGACCCTGAGATGCCACGCACGGAGAGGTGTGTGCCCTCCCGTGATCGAGTGTCACGAGTAGCACGCGAGGAAAAGAAACGTTTGGATAATTGGAGAGTGAAGAAAGGCAAGGGACACAGAGTGCTGGAGGAGCGCACAACGGGAAGGACAAGGAACAGAACCACTCACTTCAGGTCGGGTGGACTCCCTCTCATGCTCCTGCTCTCACCTTGCCAATGTCTTCCCACTATCGACTGCTGGTCGTAGAAAAACCTGCTGTCCTTTGATGGGTATTGCCACCTCTCAATGAGAGTCGACGTGCACTTCATCGGTGCCTCTTGCGCCTCCGGCCGTTCGAGTCGGCGCCCTTCTTCTCTCTTTCACATACGCGTACTCTTGCGGCTCTTCTTCGCCACCCCCTCCCTCTCTCTCTCTTGTGCGCATGCACCTGGCATGGAACACGTGCTTGCATGACCTCATGGACACCTCCACGCTACGTGCAGCGGGACACCAAGCGAGTACACAGCATTCTGGCAGTTAGTGGTGAAGCAACGAGTGTCCCTGTGTCTGTGCGTCTGTGTCCTGCCACGGAAGCACTCTGGGCCCTGGCTGTAGCTTTCCCTTTGGTGTCCATCACACATACGCGCGCACACACGTGTAACACATAGACACCGCATCCTTTGTTGTTGGTGGGGCACAATGGGAGGCAAGGCGAAGCCAACGAAGCACACGGCCGGTGAGACGGCGCGCAAGAACCACCTAGCCACCACAAACATGGGTGGTGGCTCGGCTGGTCTGGCGGATCGCAAGGGCGGTGTGGCTGGTCACTCGAAGTTCATCTGCAAGGTGTGCATGGCACAAGCCCCCGACCTCAAGTCCATGCGCATTCACTTCGAGTCAAGGCACCCGAACGAGACCTTCAACGAGAACGACTTCGAGGATCTGCATGAGAAGTACGGCGGGACGACGAGGGGGGTTGCGGTGCACGGCAGTCTGAAGAAGGACAAGAGCAAGAAGAAGGAGTGACGTGGATAGCAGCAGGGCCGCATCAACAGCACGCCAACAAAAGCAAAGAAAACTGTTCAAGCCAAATGAAAAGCGGGGTTGTGAGCAGTGCGCGGACGAAGAATGAGAAAAGAGGATGGCGGAAGGTTGTGAGCCTGGCACGTTGGCCCTCTCTGTCCCGCACCTCCTCCCACCCCTGCCTCTTAACCGCCACTAATGAAACCTCACCACTCCTAAAACCCACCTAACCATCCTCGAAGTGAGAAAACTAAATACATAGCACATGCGTTGATATGTATGCGGGATGTCGCGTGCATCTGGGCGTGTGCCGGAGGGGTATCAGCACCACTGAGCGGCAGTTTTATAAGAAGTTGGGCAGGAAGGAGAAAAACAGCAAAGGAAGCGAGATGGCCAAGGGGGCACGTGGTCGGTGCACGCGATGCACGCAACGATAAAATGAGCGAACAACAATAACGCAGTGCAGCATTAGCTTTCAGCGGAGAGCGCCACGCGGCTTCTCTTGCCGTTTCTGCTGTCTTTATGCGTGTGTGTATGGAACGTGGCGTTGGAAGAGATCTGTCTCTGCTCATGCAAAACGCGAACACGTGTGCCATTCAGCCTTTTAGTGTTTTACTCTTTTTTTTTGAGCTTCGTTTCTCTGGCACGGCTGCTTTTGGTCTGTCGAGGTGTGCGTCTGTGTCCGTCCCCTTATGCGTGCGCGTATGATGGAACGATGACGGTGTGTACTCTTCCGTCTGCGCATGCCCCGTGCCTCCAACATCAACCGCAGCATCATGCTTTCCGCCTCCTCACACACGCACACCTTACCCTCCACCGCCCTTGATCTCCGAACTATTTCTCCAATCCTGTGTGTATGCGTGTGTGTGTGTGTGTGTGTTTTTTCGCGGCTGCGGTCGCCGTTCTGTCGCCGTGTCGGCCGTGCGCAGCGTGCAGGAGAGTTTCGTCTTGCTGTTGCTCCCTTCCTTTCGTAATGCGCTTCTTACTGAGTGTTATCTGTACGGTGTCCTGCATGTGTAAGTATGCAGATGTGCGTGTTCGTGCTGACCTGCGTGCGCTGGCAGCCTTGTGTACTATATGTGTCTCAAGTTCCCTTTCCTGTGTGCTCCCGAACACACGGCAGCGCAGAAGCCCTCCCGCGAAATGCAACAGCAGCTCCTTCTCCGTTCTCGTTCTCCCTCATCTGTGTGTGGTGTTTCCTTCGTGCTTCTTCTTTTCCTCGTGTGCTACTCGTGACACTCGATCACGGGAGGGCACACACCTCTCCGTGCGTGGCATCTCAGGGTCCGGCGCCCCCACTCTTCAGGGGTGCCAGGCAGTCCACCTCCTCCCACCCCCCTATCCCCGGCCGATGCCGAGCCACCTCTGGTGACGGACAGGGTCAAGCACCTGCTACGTTGCGGGGTGGAGGGAGGCCAGGTCGTATATGGCACTGCGTCGGAGAGGCCTGCGGCCGTGCACACGCTTCTGCCGTCCATGTAACGGGCAGAGAGTCAGCACGACTCGAGCGTATCCCACCCGGGCCCTCACACTGCCTCCTGGTGTGTATAGTCTGAGTGCCACCCCGAGGGATGCACCAGGGGTGGCGACCGGCATGATGGGAGCCGGCTGTGTGGCGACCTGCTGAGCAGTGGTGGGCAGAGCTTGAGGCAGGGGCCGTGCTCAGATGGCTGGAGTCGGCACATTGCTGCAACGCGTGTGTCCACGGCTGTGTCGCACCACGCGATGGGGCCTATATGGCAGGCTAGGGAGTTTGTGTTGAGCATACTAACCTCGTGGTGTGGGGCCGAGAATGGCCGCGGTCAAAAGCCCGCGAAAGAACGAACTGGATGTGACAGAAACTCTGGATACTGGCATGAAAAGAATGAGAAGTAACATCACGTCGTAATACAGCGACTGCAACCCCTCCCCTCCTCCTCCTCCTCCTAACAGCTCCCTGTTTTGTCTTATCGGGCGGAGGAGGTGGAGCTGAGTTCACTGACACGGATCGAAGTGATCGGGTGCCCGTGCCTCCGTGATGTACGGTGTGCAGCACGCTTTTCCTTCGTATCCGTCGACCTCCCCTCAGCGCCACTTTACTTTTTTTTCCTGCACCTTCTGTAACGCGTAAGATGCACATCAGCTGCATACGTGCGGTGCAGAGCATCACCTGAGCAGACACATCACAGTCGCATGTACACAGACAACTTATATATACCGCATTATCGATCGACTTCGCATGGGTCTCTTTTCTTCCAAGCACGCTCGCGGCGATGATGGCAAGCCCCTCTCGCTCGATGTGATTGCCAGCCGCCCGAGGCTGGAGCCGCACGAGGTCAGTCTCCTCCAGCTCACACTCCATGGCGTGTACGCAACGCTGGCGGCGCATGTCTACTGCGCTGCAGCGCCAGAGACGGCGATGCAGGTGCCCCTGCCTGAGGGCTGGGAGGTTTTGCTCCAGTGCTCGAGTCTGCACCTTGACAAGGAGGGGTACTTCGCCGTCGCGTACGTGCACCGCGGCTCGCGCCACTGCATCATATCGGAGCGTGGAACCTCGGAGGTTCTCGGACTCCGCGCCGGCATCTGGATGTACTTTGAGCAGCCCACTATTCAGTTCTTCTTGGCGGCGCAGTTTTCCAAGGCGGTGCGGCACAAGCTGGAGGTGATGGATAGAGTCTGCAGTGGGTCGTGGTTCGTCTCCTACACTGGGCACAGCCTCGGCGCCGTCATCGCTGGCTGCCGCGCGGTGGAGGAGGGCACGCTAGCCGTCACCTTCGAATCGCCCGGTGCGCGGGTCTTCATTGAAAAGACGCTTGACGCCTCCAGTAGCATGGATGAGCACCTTATCACCTACTTGCGGGCTCCCAACCCGATCAACACACTGAAGCCGCAGTGCGGCTATGTGATAATGATACCAACTCAGCAGGTCGTGTTGCCCAGCGGTACCCTCTTTCTCGCACCGTCCAACCCGGCCGCCGCCGAAGACGAAGACGAGAGGCAGTCACCGAGGAGCGGGAGCGGTAGCAGGGCGTCCCGCATGCCCAGCAAAGTCCCCCTGTCGTCGACATCCTCCACAAACCCGAGTGGGTACGCCGGTCTAGTGGCAGCCCCGGTTACCACGGCTGCATCGACGGGCACCACTGCAGCCGCAACGCTTGCGGCTCGATCACCAACCCCACCCTCTGTGCCTGCCAGTAATAGCAACAATAGCGGCCCCGGAGTTGCCGTCGCCAGTGCGCCGGCTCGTTGGAGAATCCCGTCCTTCCGTCCGCAAGAGTACCTGCGCGGTTATCTGTTTGGCGGGGTGGGCATGGGCGTTCCGGAGCTGCAGCAGTATGTGGGTAAGGTGGAGCCGATGATTCGCGAGATGCTCGAGCACACGCAGCAGGTGCACTCTATTCACAGCCTGCGCAGCCACTTTCAGAAAAGTGACGAGCCAGGCGACGAGGAGGTGGTGCTGCGGTGGCCCTCGCATCTGCTCCAGTTCATGGAGTTCTACAACACCACCCGCGCACTCGAGGACCCAGAGAACCAGGATGCCGGAGTGAAGGAGGCGTATCTGGGGCTCATGCGGCGACTCTACTACACCGAGCCGCGCCGTCGTGACTGCATCCCAACCAAGTATCTGGACTCTAGGAGTCTTCTTGTTGCGCGGATGTGGTGGAGCATGGACGCGGCGCAGCGGAAGCAGTGGCCGCTGTCGCTCATGGATCACAAAGCGCTCAACGTTATTCAGATCAAGGACAGATATCTGTGTTCGTATGCGATGACTGCCATGCAAGCCAAGCAGTATTTGATGCGCCTCGTAGCGCGCCCCGAGATGCGTGCGATGATCGACCAGTGGCAGAGAGAGCGAACCGGCGGTAGCACAGGCGCTGGTTCACCGCAGAGAAGCATGCTGTGACTTCCCCCCCCCCACCCCAGACCTGCGCCAAAGCAAAGCAGAAGCAGCATGCCCTCAGAAAAAGAATGCCGCAAGACCATTGTATGCAGCACAAGACGCTCAGGAAAAGGGAATATGCGGTTTGCGCAAGCTGGAGTGTGCAGCGTGTTTGCGTGAGTGCAAGGGTTTCGTCCCAGAAATATGAGGTGTGCGCCGCCGGCCCTCGCCCCACCGCCTTCCTCACGAGGGAGCAGCGGAATGTCGCTGCTATGGGCCAATGTTCACGACAACGAGAGCGAGGAGGCTCGGCGCGAAGGCGATGTGAAGGACGCCACAACAGAGAAGTCAGCGCCTCCAAGAGCCTCCTCTCTGTCTGTCTCTCTTGGTGCCGTCCGTGCTGGACTCAAACCCCATTTCGACCACTCTGTGCACTTCTTCCTGCTGCGCGCAAAACGCCTCCACACTCTATCACGCTCATGCGCCTCTTGCCGTCTGACGCAAAAAAAAAAGGAAACAAAAACGAAGAAAATGACGTTGAACGCGAGTGACTTGGAGAATCTGGCCTCGATGCTGGACAGCAACCGTGCCTTTCAGCGTCCAGAGGGCCAGGTCACGGGTTTCAGCCTCGAGGAGCAGGCATCGTCGACCGGTTGCGCAGGGTGCACCTCTAGCAGTGCTGTGGTGGTCTCAGCTAATGATCCTGGCGGGGCTTCCTTGCAATCGCAGGGGAACCCGGCCGGCATTGCACTGCCACCGACAGTGGTGGATCACCAACTGCGGCTGCCGGAGCCGTCACACGGCAAGGAGGCGGAGCGAAAGAAACAGCTGGCCCAACCCGCACGCCCGAGCGGGGACGAGATCTGGACGCAGGCGGAGCTGGCGGCTCTGTTTATGCGGCAACGGAGAGACGGGCCGGCCCCAGTGGCCGCCGCGGCACGTGCGGCAGCGCAGCAAGCGAGTCTGCAATCAGCAGATGGGCAGTCGCGCGCGGCAACGTTGTGGCGACCTAGCCCCTCCGACGCTGGCGCCTTCGAGGAGCCCGTGCACACGGTGCTGTATCAGCAGAAGGTCTCTGCCGAGGATGTCTACCTCGGCGTCGACTTTACGCGCGATGCTTCGAGTGCCGCGAGTGATGGCGTCACGGTGCGCGTGGAGCTGCCGCGAGTGACGTCCGTATCTGAGATTACGATGGAAGTTGAAGCGTACGAGTTGCGGGTTTCGGTGGCTGGGGTCTACTACCTGGCTGCGCCTCTGCCACGCCGGGTGCAGAAAACAGCGGCGGATGCGGCGTGGGATGCGCAGAAAAAGATGCTGACAGTGCGTCTCAAGGCTGACAGAAGCAGCGACAGCGACGTGAAGATCGTCGCGTAGTGTGCCCGCAGTCGCGGGACAGATGGGCAGTGGTGGCCACCGCTGCGCCTTTACGTCACCCCTGCAAGCTACCGTCAATACCGACGTTAACCAGGAAGCGCCGTTCGTTTTGTGGCTTGCCGCTTTCGCTCCCCCTTTTTTGTCAGAGTTTACTGTACTTCGCGTTGCCCTCAGATGTGTCTGTGTGTTTGGTCGCTCTGTGCAGGAGCGCCCTGACGGTGAACCCCTCAAAAGCAAGCGTCGCAGCTAGCGACTGGGGGGAGGATGGGGGAGGACAGGGAAGTGCTAGCAATACAAGCATACCGTGCCCACGTGCGCGTTGGTTCTCTTTCACTCTCCCTCGTTCAGACGTCGACGCCGATCTTCCTCTTGTCCTTCCTCCCCCCCCCAACCCCGATCCAGAGCAGAGCCGCCCACACCTACATCAGCAATACCCCATCCCCGAGTTCTGCACGCTGCAGGAGGGTCGGGAAGCAGTGCTTTGAGATGCCCATCCTTTTCTCCCTCTCGTCCCTCGTCTGGTATTGCGAGGCTTGCTCTTCCCCCACCCTTCCCTCGTACTCCCCTCTCCTACTGGCCCTTGCTCCCTCCCTCTCAGTCCAGCAGCGTTTCTTTGTTAACAGTGCGCGTGCACTTTTGCTTGTGTGTGTGTGTGTGTGTGTGTGTGTGTGTGTGTGTGTTTGTGTGTGCGTGTCTGCCGTGCCGTCCTGGCGCCAACTACACGAGAATACACACACACAAAAAAACGCACCACACGATAGACGCGACATACGCATAGAGAGGGGCCTTTTTTCCCGTTCATACTCACCCACCCTCCACGCCCACGCACACACGCGCACAGAATCAGCTGAGCGCGTTTGTTTGTGTTGTTGCCGCGAAGTCTCTCTCTCTGTGCCGCGGTGGTTGTATCGTCTTTTCCTCTCGGGCTTGTGTGTGTGTGTGTGTGTGTCATAGCCATGATGGAGTACGCTGATGCGTATGTTAGTGGGGGTGGCCGCCTCCGACATGGCGCGCAGGGATCAACCACGGCAACCGGTGCTAGCCGGCCATACCTTGAGCAGCGCACCGTTGCACCGGTGACTAGCGCGCTTGGTCAAGAGCTGGATCGCCTTGTTGGTGGCACGCTCGCAGCGCAGGAGTACCGTGATCGACTGGAAGCGCTCACACGCAGTGTGCAGGCGAGCGACGATAAGGTGCTGAACCTGACGCGCCTGGTGAAGCTGTCGCAGAGCATTCAAGAGGAGAAGGAAGCGGACTTGCGGCGCCAGAACGACGAGCTGCGCGCGCGGCTCAAGCGACAGGAGCAGCTGACGGCCCAGCTGCAGCGGCAGCTGGAGGGTATGCAGGGTGCTGTGGATGCACAAGCGTTGCACCGTGTCGTGGAGCGCCTTGAGGGACAAATGAGTGCGTGCAGAGGAAAGCAGGAGGAGCAATGGGTGGCGGTGCAGCAACGCATCGGAGAGCTGGAAGAGCGCTTGCAGCGGGCTAGCACCTGCACGGCGGAGCGCTGCGAGGAGCGGTTGATGCAGCTGGACGAACGCCTGCAGAAAGTCACGCAGTCCACTGCGGACGCTACGAATCAGTGGGCGAAGCGCAACTTTGTCCGCTTCAAGGAGCAGGTCGACTCGCTTCGTGCCGATCTGGACGACGTTCGCGGCGGGCAGAAGGAGCTGAAATCGACTGTGCAGAGCGCCAGTTGCCGTGCCGAAGTCGAGTACAAGAAGGTGCTCCTCCTCCTCCAACAAAAGACGAAGGAGGCCGATGCGCTGACGTCGCTGGTGGAGAAGGAGCTGCAGCACTTGCAGAAGGTGGCGCACCGACACCAGATTCTAGCATCCAAGGAAATCACGCCAGCCTTCGAGTTTGACGAGAAGCCGTATGATGCGCTCAAGTTCGCGGCGGGTGAAGGGAAACGTCGTGGTGCGGAGGCTGCAGCAGAGCGCAGGCGGAGGTGACGCCAGCGGTTGCGTGCTGCGATCTGTAGATTGGTTTTGATTGCTTTGCACGCCTAGATACGAGAGAGGGGGAGTTCTCTTCCAAAGAAAAAAAAGCACAGTCGGCTTCATCATTGCCGCTTGGCGCACGTGCATGCAAGCCATCAGCGCGGTGCCGCCTAGACCAGTGTCGCGCGTAGCACTGCACTCACGCACGTGGGTGCGGAACGACATGACGCAGGTGCGCCATGCAACCACGCAAAACTTCTGCTACTGCGCCCTCTTTTTTCACTCCCCACGCGGCATTCCCGGCAGCCTTCCCGCCCGGCACCGCGGCCAAAAAAGATTCGTGAGGGAGCAAGGGCCGACGGCGGCGACGGTTAAGACGACCCCGCGTCGAAACGCGACCGGCCAGCCGCCGCCGTGGACGTGGGGGCTGGGGAGGGGGGCCGGCGCGACCCCCACCACCATCCCCCGTCCAACCCGGGCGCCGCCTTGGCCATGAGTGGAGAATTCTTGTATTCAGAAGAAACCGTCCTCCTTAGCGGCCCACGCCCTCTCAAAAAACAAGGCGGGACTTCCTCGACCACGGGGTAGCCGCAAGATGTTCTAAGATTCCAACTGCACACCCATGAATTCCGACAGAACCATTTTTCCCTCCACCTGACTTCTGATCTGGACCTTTCCCAACTCGTAGTCATCATACCCAAGTGGTTACGGGGGTTGACTCGAAATCAACTGCGATCTCGCGCGCAGGTTCGAATCCTGCTGATGACGATTTTTACTCACATCTTTTTTTGTGCAAGCGGCTGGAGGAAAACGCCGACGAGAATTAGGGCAGGATGGCCGAGTGGTCTAAGGCGGGAGACTCAAGTTCTCTTCTATTCGTAGGCGCGGGTTCGAACCCCGCTCCTGTCACTTTTTCCTCGGCCAGAAACCTGAAGCTAAAACAGCACACGGCACATTTACAGAGTACTTTTTGCCAATTCGACTGCCACCACTGCGCCCAGAACGGCTTCCCTCGAACTTCACCCCGACAGACGGGCTATTCATGCCTTTCTTTTCTGCGACTCATCCACCCTGATGATCGACAGCTATGAGCTCCATGGCTTCCCAATTTTTTCCACCACCCCACGAAACCAACTGCATTTCCCCCCTTGCCCATTCACATCCGCCAGCGCACGGGGCGTTTTTCTTCAAAACATCGATTCCTTCACACATGCGTCACACCCAACTCTACCCAGCCCCCCCGCTCACCACAGGCTAAAGATAAACGCGTCGCGGCAACGCGAAAGCCCCAACCGTCGGGACACGCGCCCCGCCCCGAACCCCGCCCACCCACCGCAGAGCCGACCCCACCACGCCGGCCGGCGCCTGGCGCCCCCCCCGCCCCACAGCACCCAGTGATCGCCCACCAGCAGGCAGGGAGGGCCAGGCGAGATACGTTCGAGCCACGCAGGCAATTCGCCTATTATATGGATGGTGCAAACGTCCGCAGGTTCCGCACGTCGCGCCGACGCCACACCATTAAGGGCCTGGCAGCAGATATGTGTAGCGATGCCTTGCAGTGGCCACTGCTACGTTGTAGATGCTTGGCCCTGTCATCACCCGAGTTGAGTTCGCCCTTGGCAGCGATAGGGGGGTTGCTTGGCGTCCCTGACCAGCGCACACTGGATACCGGGGCCCTGCATATGTCAGGGCAACTTAACAAGGAACAAAAAAAATAGAGATCTGGTGGTCTCCAGAACACGGACAGCCGGGCAGTAGCGATCCTACCATCTGCTGTATTATAGACTACAGCAACCACTCTTCTCACCACATCTGACACGCTGCAGGAAACAACTCTCGTGAGGTATGAAGCATTCCACTTCACCCGCAATTCCTCCACTGCACCTACAGATCCCCAGGTAGTGCTCTTGTTTCTTTCTGCCAATCCCCCCAACCAGGATCCGTCTTTTCTATCGGCTTTCCTCCGCGCTTTTGCAGCTGTCAAGGTAGCTTTATCGAGCAGCCTCCTCAGTGCCTTCTCAACGAAAAACATCATTTACAGACAAAAAAAAAAGGAAGCGCTCCGACACCCCACTACGATGAAGCGCACTATCTTTGCATGGACGAGGAAATTCGATGTTTGCGTGCTAGGCGGTGGTCCAGCCGGCATCGCCGCGGCCGTCCGCGCGTACGAACTAGGGAAAAAGGCCTGCATTATTGAAGAGTCCCGTATCGGCGGTGCTGACTTTTGGAATGGCGCGCTGCAGTCCAAGACATTGTGGGAAATGGCGAAATTCGCGCGATACACCATGGGCAACACGTCTCACCGTTTCATGAAGTCCGTTGGCGAGCTTCCAAAGATAAAGCACAGCAACCTCCTCAAGGCCATCACGAACGCCGCCGAAACGCGCGAAACTCAGACGCTGGAGGTTCTCGCCAACGCCGAAATCGAGGTGCTTTTCGGATTCGGTTCTTTTAAGACGCCGAACTCGGTAGCTGTCGCGAAGAAAGATGGCACGGAGGAAACTGTCGAGGCGGATTACTTTGTGATTGCCACAGGTGCCCACCCACGACCTCACCCAACTGCCGTCGCCGACGGAAAGGTTGTCTTCACCTCCGATGATATAATGATGCAACCGCTTCCCAAGAGTGTTGTTATTATCGGCGCGGGTGTCATCGGATGTGAGTTCGCGTCAATTTTCGCCAATTTCGGAGTCACGCAAGTGAATATTATTGAAAAAAGCGGCCGTATTTTGCCTATGGAGGACGAAGATATCTCACTCTTCGTACAAACACTTCTTGAGCAAAAAGGTGTTTGTTTTCATCATCACTCCGCGATGGAGAGCAGTAGCATCAATGATGGAAAGTTCCACTACACTCTTAGAGATGTCCGTGACAACTCTATTCATCATCATGTCACGGACAGCGCTCTGGTCTCCATCGGACGCGTGCCAGCCATTTCAAAGCTGAATTTGGAGGCAATCGGCGTCACGGTAAAAAACAACCGCATCGACCGAGACGAATTCCTTCGCATTGAACCACACAAACACATCTATGCTTGTGGAGATACCTGCACGCGTGTCGCCCTCGTCAACGTCGCTGAACTGGAGGGACGTGCATGCATCGAACATATGTACACACCATATCCCGAGGAGCAATTGAAGCTCAAGCTGGACAATCTCTCCACCATCATGTTCCTTGATCAAGAAGTGGCAGCTGTCGGACTAAATGAGCAGCAGTGTCAAAAGATGTCCATCAGCTACAAGATGGCACGATACAGCTACGAATACGTAGGGCGTGCATTAGCTATGGGCAACACGAGAGGTTTTATCAAACTAGTTGTAACAAACGACAAAAAGATGCAAGTTCTCGGCGTGCGCGCAGTGGGTCCCCATGCAAGCAGTATTATTGAGCTCGCATCGCTGGCTATCCACAACCGTGACTCTGCACACGACTTGCGCAATCTTCACGCCGTCTACCCCGCTATCACTCAAGGATTCCAAGAGTGTCTTCATATGCTTTTAGGCTCCTCGATTTTGAAACCTGACGTCTTCCCGAAACTTGTTGTTCGGGAATGGAATCCACCTCATTTCGAGCACGGGCGCGCGTACGCGCACAATAAATGAAACCGTTTTTGTGCTATGTGTGAAGAAGGTTGTTTTCGTTGTTGCACAGCCGCTTCCAGAATCATGCAGTTGTGTTCGTTGCTACTGTTTTATGATCAACAACATAATTAGCCCCCTGCCATATCCGACAGTTGAAAAGAAAAATGAAAAAGGAGAAATTCACGCAGCTGGACATCAAAAGGTGTTTATATTTCCGCCTTTTGCATAGAGTTACATGAGATCTAAACTGAATAGTCGAAGCACGTACACCTTCACCTTTCGAAAAACGAGGTGTGGAACACCCTTTTCTTGCACGTATTTCGCCTGCCGTTTTTTTTTTCCATGAATATTTACCCAACTCATTCATGTATATATTTACATATTTCGCGTTGGTGGGACAAGTGACTTCTATCAGCCCTTTGTCAATTTCAACTTATTATCACTATTCTCCTCTGCCTTTTTGCTGCTCTAGTTCATTGCCGCAGCTTTAGGGATTTGAATTTGAGGTTTCCCGAAACTTGATACGTTTTACACATACGCACACGTACATAAAATGACCGACACTACGCAACAGACGGTGAACATTTGTGAGGATGACCTCAGTGCGGCATTAAAAATGCCCATTCGCGCGCACGTGCGACTGGTGGGCATCGAGAGGACGCACCCGGATGTCGTGGCCAGAGATCTAGAAACAATCAAACGGTGCCGAACTATGCAAGAGGCTGTTGAAGCAATTACAGAAATTCGCAGTCGGTGGATCTCTGCAGGTATTTTTCGGAACGTAAAGTATAATTTTGAACCCACTGCAGATGGAGAGCGAAACGATATCTGTGTTCGGTTAGACGTTATCGAAGAGAAGCCCAAAAAGAGTATCGGTGTCTTCACCACGGACGCTTCCATTCCAGAAATCACGGTGGCCCTCGAGAACATATTGGGCGGCCGGTACTCCGTCAAAGGTAACTACATTCCCCCCGCTTCCCGAATTCATTCGATATCGTTTTCTTTTCTTTCCAATGTCCCACTCATCGGCCAAAGCGCTGAATATTATATTGGAAGGAAAACGGAAAACAAAACATACCATCTGGCAAACTCTGAGCGCGTGGAGGAGGTAAAGGCAACTACCACAAACCGAAAAGGTAAACTTGCATCTGAGTTTTCTGTCGGGTTACAGCGGAGGACCTTATTAACAAAGCACATGAAAAATATTCCTGTGGAGGACGCGGTCGATTTTTCGGCGACAGATAAAGGCTACGCCCGGCACCAGCTCACCATGACAGACGTCGCTCACCACGCCAACCCGTTCCTCTACAATATGTACCCGCTTCCCATTTATGGGAGTCAGATCAGCCTTTGCAATGAATTTGCCGGTGGCCCGATGGGCGGTGATTTTACATTTCTGAAAAGTGAGTTTCAGGGATCAAAGTACATCCCACTTGGGCCTTTTTTTAGTCTGCAGCTAAGCGCAAAGCTCGCAGGAATTTACCCCTTTTTCGGAAGTCGTATTCCTCTGAATGACCGACTATTCCTGTCCAATTGCCACGTTCGCGGGTTCAAGTCAGTCGGACCCTCTACATTCGATTGGGGAGGCAATGCTAGTCGTTTTGCGGCAACTGGAGGCAATGCTCTGTGGGCGACGTCACTAAGTCTGAACTTTCCGTTTCTTTTTTTTCCCAACAATGGGATCGCTTCAATGCACCTTTTTGCGAACGCAGGCCATGTGCGCATGATGGAGTCTCTCGATGCACTCAAGGACGGCTACCGTTGGTTGCGGGACTGTGCATGTTCCGTTGGTGCCGGAATTGTAATTACGCGGATACCCATCTTCGGCGTCGCACCGAGTGGACGCTTTGAACTAAACATGTCTATTCCTCTTGGTATTGACAAGCAGGGTAATATAGTTTGCCGCAACGGTCCCAAAAGTTTGTTTGATCGGTTCCGGTTTGGTTTGGTCTGGTCATTCAGTTCCTCGTTCTAGGAAAATAGTCTGCCGTTGTGCTAACGGTATCGCACCTCTTTGCGTATGTTTTTCGCTTCGTTTCAACGCACACAAGAGCCTTCCACTGCTCGTGATTAACAACAACGAACAAAAAGCTGGTGATCTTTATGACATCCTTGAAGCAAACGCCGCAAAGGATGCCGGCTATGCTGCTGCGACATGCGCCGTTCTCTTGGATATGGTGGACAGAGGCACATACCCCAAAAGCTGACTATGTGTGCGAGCGAAGTCTTGCCCCTATCAACGTAGATTTTGTGTCTCTCGGCGTTTGTCTTCATGGCTCTCGCTTTGATTATTCTCACCATCCTTACGTACTGCTCTTCCAACCTCTTTTCCGACCTCGATACACTAGCGGCACTTCGACTATTTGGCTTTATCTTCTTGTAGGTGTATCTTCTGCCCATGAGGGGTATGCCAGCAGTCACATCTGTGCGCAGTACTTCGAGTATTTGACACAAAGTGCGCCGAGCCTGTGTGACACTGAAGCGCAACTCTTATTATTATTATTGCTGCGTGAACATACTTTCTTCTCACCTGCTTTCCTTTGATGCACATCTACTAGTGTAGTTGCTCTCCGTGCTCTCGAAACGAGACTCACACCACGCTGTGCGGCTCTTATTTCTTTTTTTGTGTTTTTGGAGTTCGATGCTCAAGCGAGAATCAGGCTCACTTGTCGATGCTGGATACCCCCGCGGCGTTCATTGGCGAGTTTGACGCCCTTGATGGACCCAAGGTGACGTACGCTTTCGAATACTTCGATTTCAACCGGGTAGCCAAGAGTAATTCTGTCGTACGCCAGCTACTGTGCTTCATCGAAGGAAGGACCCTTCTGGGTAAACATGTTGCCAGCGGTTTGCTGCACCATGAGTGCAAGGACTACCTTAACTCAGTAGCTGCTCATGTACTCACGTCAAATGAAAGTCGAGAAGAACGCCTGCTGTACCAAGAAAGTGGGTGCCCGTGTGTCGGCAGCTTTCTTTTCAGTATACCTGACATCGTGGCACGCGGGGAGAAGCGCCGGTTTTGCCTCGTGTTTCTGCATCCCTCGTATCACGAGTTAGTTGCGCGGTGGGACTACCTGAGCTGCTTTGTCGAGGTGCTGTTGAGGCGCTGGACGCAGCGCGCCACTACTCGATATCAGCAGGAGTATTCTACTGTGGCAAATCTAGAGCAGCTACGTGAGGAATCGCGCCGGAAGCCGCTGCGCCCGCTCACGGAGCTCCTTTCCCTCCCTGTCACAGGCTCAGATAGCTTGTCGACGTCTACGGCCGCACAGGAGGCCGTGATGGAGGACATGCATTGTCAATTTGAAGTCATTCTTCCTCAAGCGCTGTCAGAACCTATTCCTTTGGCGTGCCACGATAAAGATGCCGCACAGCGTGATGCAGAGCGGATTTTGGAGGATCGACTGCCGTTTGCCCAGTCCTGTATTGACCAGGTGAATACCGACGCCCCACACGTACACGGTGACATTCTACTCCCACAGTTTGCGAAGCAGCTACTTTTCGTCGACGCTGAAATTGTAGTGAAGCCTTTACCGCTGTGGCTTCTCCAGTTTTTCGCTGACACCGCTTCCAAGAACGCGCCAGAGGCTGCGGTACACACCCTTCTGCGTGCACTTTTCAGCGGCAACCAGATTGTTGTCACAGGAGAGGACGCTCGAGACTGTGCCAGTTTTGCGATGGCGTTGGCGTACACGCTTCCTCCGACTGTGGTGAAGATGCACCTCGGCTCGGAGACTTACCGTATGCCATACGAGAGCCGACTCTTGACTTTTTCGCAGCGTGCACTCTCCAAGTACGTCTTCGTGTCATCTCCAACTGCAGATCTGGAGGACAGCTCACCACACATTATAAAGCTCTTCGACATGGAGGCGGACGGAATCGTACACGTGCGTGTGGACAACCAGCGCATTAGTTTCATACAGGATTGTGACCAGTTGCGTCGTGCAGCTCAGCAACGTGAGCGACAAGCCGTGGACAGCGAGATAACCGTCGAGCCCACCACTCTGGAAAGCCGAATACTCACCCTCCTCCAGCCGTACACTGCACGCGCGCGCGAGCAAAGCAGCATCACTGTATCCGCGCTCCAGCTCCTCACCACTCACCTGCATCAGCTGGTGAGCGAGTACGTGGTGCGCGGGCGTGTTTATGGTCAGCTGTTTTCGAAACAAGAGGTGGAGGCGAACAGCACGCCACTGACCCCAGGAGCTAGCGCACCGCAGGGGCTACTTGCAAAATCACCGCTGCGCTTGAGTGCCTCCCCGCTGACGGGACAGCGCCTTTCCTCCTTCGGATCCGGCTGGCGCAGCTCTTTCCGCAGCAGTGCGTCGCTGTGTTCTCAGCCCTCAGCTTCCAGTTGTGGCGCCGCCGGCGGTGAGGTGGCCGCAGCCGAGCGGCAATCAACGGCGAGTTCGTCTATCACGAAGAGTACCCACCTCTCCCCTGTGTACGGCAAGCAGTTTCAGCAGCAGCATTATGTCTTCTCCAGTTTTGCTCCCGAAGACCATGCGATACTCGTGTTTTTGGGGAGTGCCTGATGGCAGACGAGGATGTGCCTTTGTGAACGTCCACTGTGGGCTTTTTCTCTTGCTGATTCTCTTTTTCCATGCCTTTCCTCTCCTTACCACTTCCATGCCCCTCTCTAGCCTTCTTTCGTCCCCCTTCCCTTACCTCGCTTCCTTCTCACCTCATTCCGGTAATACGGCGTGAGGGTTGTTGCGAGACCCACAGCCACTTTCATATGAAAAGTGGTGCAACCACCATGTGGAGCAACTGCAAGCAAACAAGAGCAAGAAAGAAGTCAGAGGCGAGGCTATCTGCAGAGCTCAGTCCGTTGCGACTTCTCTTTTCCTTTCGCACGCCTTGACAAGCACTGTCATGCACGCAGATCTAGCGACCAGACTGTGACGATCGCAAAGAAAGGACGAAAGAAAACACAAGCGGACTGAAGTCGACAATCATCTACGAGTAGGCGCCGTCGTTTCCTTTCCTCCTGCTGGCATCTCCTTTGTTTCCCGTCGTTCAAACACATACATACACACACCCCATTCCTCCCTCCATCTGGCCTTTCATCTCCTTTCTGCCTGCTCCCTCCAACCCACTGTTGCCTTGTTCTTTTGCGACGTACACACACACACACACACTCGCTATGAGGTTACATCTCCAATGGCTTACTTGCATGAGCCCCCGACGGCACACTGAGGATGCGCGGGACGTAACTTTGGGGGACATTGGAAAGGCAATCATAGCCCTAGACGAGGTGGTGCTCGGAGGAGCATCTCACCCCACTTCCAAGAAGCTTCTCGCTGCAGTCGCCACCTCAGACAGGTATGTGAAGCATTGCCCCTTTCTCTCGGCCCTCTCCATTTCATTGCCGCCAGTCCTTCCATGCAGTGACTAGTCACACGTTCTCACGTTGAACTGTGTCTGCGACAGACGTGGCAACGGTTCCCGGATACCAGTGCCCCTTAGCTGCTTTCCTGCACCGATTCTTCCTGTGGTTTCTGCGCAGCCGGTCAGTCGTCATGCGGCATTGGCGGCCTCGGTGTCTTCATCTCCAGCTATTCGGGCTAGAAAGCGCATAGCACGCTTGGCCCTGACCTTTCCACCGCTACTGCGAGTATTGACGGGGTCGAGAAAACCGCCGCGGACGAAACTGCCAGCAACGACGCCCGCACCTCGCATACGGGGGATGACGTCTGTGCACCCGTCCGATACCGCGCGTCCGCACGCGTGTGCGGCACTTCTGAGGTTTCAGAGCTACTCTGTGCCCACTTCCTTTTCGCTGTAGATGCGGCCGACAAAGCCCAGGCCTTTCCACCTCCTCGGCGTACTCGAGATAGACTCTAGCGTCATCAGCAACATGCAGCAGTTGGCTTTCTCACGGCTCTCTCAGCGCCGCTGCGCTGCGACAGCACCCCCTCCCCCTGCCTCGCAGTTGCGATTCACAACCGCCATCCACGGTGGAGACAACGGCTGAAGTCTCTGCTGCGGCAACGATGCCAAAAGCGGCAACGGATGAAACAGCGGCTCACACTGCTACGGATGAGAAGGATGTGCACCTAACACGGCCTTCTGCCCCTGCACAAGCGATCTCAGACAGCGGCACAGAGCTGCCGGCTCTCTTACCTGCAGGGCTACAGCCCTTTCTCGCGACAAGGATACAAGAGCCAGCGGTAGTGCTGGGCGTTGCAATGAGAGACGCCGTCGCTTGTCCTCTCGTGCTGCCGGCAGTAATCACGTCCACGGCGGATAAAACAGAGAATCATGAGGCCTTTTCGGGGTCGCCTCGACCAAAGGGCACTGACTGTGCTAAGAGGCTTTCCACCCCACATGACCCACAAGAGAGCGCTCTGCAGTGCAAGGAAACGCTGCCACCATCGTCCGGGCTGTCTCTGGCGCTGCAGCCGCACCGACAGAGGTTGCTGCCGTTGTGTCTGCGGCGACTTCCTCACCCCCACAGTTTAAGCGGCCACTGCGCGCGGCGTCGGCAGGTTCATAAATTGCGCGCGTCCGTCTCATGCCTGCTCCGCGATTGCAAGCGTAGGAAAAAGAAGATCAAGGAACAAAGTGCACCAAAGAGCAGAGAGAGAGAGCTGCGTGCCAGCGGGAAGCTAGCTCATGTCCTACCGAGGGGCTTGCTTTCACGCCGGAACTCGCGCGCCTTTTTTCGTCTGTACTTGGCTTCATCGTAGGCGCATCTGACGATGCCGATGTCTCACATGATACCGAAGTTGCTCGGAGAATCAACAGCGTTGTTCATGTCGTTTCACTCCACGCCTCATCTTGCACACTTTTCTCTCTTTTCTTTCATCTGGGCTCGCCATAATAACTTCACCGCTCTTGCATCTCAAACTACTTTGTCTCACTTGCATGCGTTGTAACGTGTGCGTGCGCACCTGTCTGGTACCCGCCCGTGCGTGCACGCGTTTGCCGTCTCCTCTTCCCACGAAACTGATTTCTGAATTTGGGAACTTCTCTTCCATTTTATCGAGTGCAGTCTGTAGCAAAGATGACGATGATGAGCGTTCTCGCGAACGCGCTTCGCACCATTGCGAGCGCGGAGCGCCGTGGCAAGCGCCAGGTGCTCATCCGCCCCTCCTCCAAGGTGGTGGTGAAGTTCCTGCAGGTGATGCAGAAGCACGGCTACATTGGCGAGTTCGAGATCATCGATGACCATCGCGCTGGCAAGATCGTCGTGAACCTGAACGGCCGCCTGAACAAGTGCGGTGCTATCTGCCCGCGCTTCGACTGCGCCACCACCGACTACGAGAAGTGGATGAAGAACATCCTGCCCTCCCGTCAGTTCGGCTTCGTGGTGCTGACGACCTCGCTCGGCATCATGGACCACGAGGAGGCCCGCTCCCGCAACACCGGTGGTAAGGTGCTCGGCTTCTTCTACTAAGCAGCGCTAGGGTGCGGCGCCCTTCTGCCCTGCACGTGGATCTTGCTAGGACTTGGGCCAAATCGAAACAGAAAACAGTTCGGAGGGCCGAGCGTCACACCTGGGTGAGACTGAGAGATGCCGAGGAAGCGGGTGCGCGCGTGTATGAGCGCGTTTGCCGCTCCCTCTCCCTTTCCCTCTCCTCCCCGACACAGCCCCTTCTCTGCTCCGCAGTTTTTCGTTTTGTTTTGCGGTTTGACTCCCCCGTTTAGTTATGCTTTCCTTTACTTTTTTTTTGATGCCAAACGAAAAAAAAGTAAAAGGCTCAAGAAAGGTACAACAGAGAGTGCTGGGTAGCTGTCATCGTCACCTTTGCCGTGGCGCGGTCTTGCCCGACTGCCCAGCTGCCGTGCTGCTCGTCTTCTACGCGTGGAAACGTCTTTCAGTGCGCGGTGCAGAAATGTGTGTGCACGTGTGAGCACGCGTCGATGAACGGGCATGCTCTCCCTCTTGACCTCTCCCACGACTCATGGCACGACTTACCTCGAATACACGCACCTTGGCCTTTGCGTTGAAGGAAGCACAAAGAAGCCTTTCTCCTCCTCCGTGTCTTCACGTCTTTGCATACTGCGTACCTGGTCATTCTTCGCTTACCCTGTTCTTCCTCTCTCCTGCTTTCCCCCGTTCTCATACGTCCACATCGTTTTGGTCTTGACCTTGCTCCCTCCCCCAAACCTCATTGTGGGCTACACATCAGCGTGCTCTCTGCCTCTTACTTTCTTCCAGATTGCCGCACCGCGCTGCGTCTTCGCAGTGGACTGCAGGGGAACACAGAGGGGAGAGGAAAAAAGAATAGTTCAGACAACGGCATATGGACAAGAGGTTCGGCACGTGCCACTGTCGCCTTTTCACGTCGAGCATTGCCAAGAACGCACAAGGGAAAAAAATAAAACACCAGGCACTGCTTTTTGTGCGCGTAAACACTAATAACACCAACAACACACACGAAGGCGGGAGTGGTGTGGGAAAGAAAACCTGCTGCTTCATCCTGAACCCGTCCCTGCAACGTTTTCTTACTTTTTGTTGTTGCTCATCGCGCGCACTTAGGGAAGCTTTCTGCATCCCTGCCTCCGTTTAGAGTGCTCTTTTCCTCTATTGCTTCTCTTCGCTTTCGCCTGTTCTGCCGCGTTTTCCTGTTCTTGTTTGGCTTTCCTGCCTTGCTGCGCCGGTGCCATTCCGCGTTCCGTTTCCGTCTCTGACATCCTCCTCACCCCTGGTGCTCTCTCCCTCTCTCCGCTAGATCATACTGTCACTTCTTTGTTTTGTGTGTTTACTTTGTTTTCGTTTTTTTAGTGTGTGCGCCTGTGCGTGGCCCGTAAGCCGAACTTACACCTGTTTGTGCGTTGCAGTTTTCTCGTCGCCGTCTTCGCTCCGCTGTATCTCAGCGATACCGTGCACGTGTGCACAAAAAGGTTTTCACCGTGGCATAGATTGCGCAGCAGCCGCGTCTTTATCATACACCATCGCGAAGTGCGTTCTTTTCTCTTTGGAAAAAGAAGAAAAGAGATTATCGGTGCTTTCGTTATCGGACGCGTGCCGGTGGTTGTTTGCCCACGCCTTGCGTGGGCATTCACCTGTGCGTGTGTGCGTGTTTCTCTTGATGGTGAGGCTGCAAAGCTCAGCTCCCCCCCCCTCCCCTTAGCAGCTCTTTTTTTTTTCCTTTTTGGTGCGTTCGTTCACCAGATCCCTTGCGCTTCGTTTATTCTCTGCGCAGCATGGAGGTTCCGGCCACCAGGCCTGAGGTAACGACCACCGGCATCTACGGTGAGGAGCTGAACGTCGTCCGCCAGCACCTTCTACGCAGCGAATTATGCTGGTGTGGGGACCTCACCAGTCGCACCCAGGTGCTTGTTGTCGGCTCGGCTCTCTGTGCCGCATCTCGCAAGCTGTCGGTGGCACGCATGCGCGGACTCCCGTGCGTCTCCATCGAATGGGCGACAGACGGCGCCTGCGCGATGGAATCCACGCACCGCTTCGACATCGGCCACGGATTGACGGGGAAGGAGGTGTGCACCACAAGCCTGAATCACCTTGAGCGAGGCCGTGTGCAGGCCGTGTGCGGCGCGCGCCGCGCCACCTACAACTCTATGCTTACGCGGCACTGTGAGTTGCTGGTTGCATCAACAGCGGCACTCAGCTCGATACTATTGTCATCGTTACCTACAGCGACCTCAAACGACAAAGTCCGGTTCGCGCGGAAGCACGGCATCCCGATTATTGCCATGGAGGAGTTCGTGCTGCTCTACGCCACCGAGCAGCCCTCCCGTCACCACCTGCCGCTAGAGGATGCGGTGCCAGGGCGGGTAGCGCACGACGCGTCGTTGCTCAGGGCGTCCGACCGGGGCAGCAGAGCTAGCAGTAGCAATGGTCACACAGATGTCGCCTGCGAACCGAAACACAGGACAGGGTGCAGCTCGACTGGGGCCTCCGCAGGCTCTCTTAGCTCGTCGAATGACAACGGGGCGCCGGTCTGCGGGTCGGTGCGCCCCTCAGCACTGCCGGTGCGGTCTGCCACTTCGACTCTCAGATCCAGTGTCGCTAGTCGTGGGCGCAGTATCACAAGCGTGCGAGGGTCTCGCCATACAGAGGGGACGTTTAGGGGTTGCGACAGCATTATGCTCAGCGCCGTTCAGCCGTCTCTGTCGTCGTCACAGCTCATGCCCACTGCATCGACAGCGGCCTGCGCCTCCCCGCCAGGGATGTCTCGGCGTCCACTTGCCGATGAGTTCTCTGACGTTGTTGCCTACTGCAGCCCTCCACACCGGCTCACAACGCAGCAGCACGACCTGCTGAGTGGCATGGGAGTCACTGTCTCTCCTCAGCTTACGCCGTTCACGACACATGTCCTCGTCCTTGGCGACGGCGTGGAGGAGTGCCTCTACCCGCGTCCTGGCCTGCAAGTCGTGTCGTGGCAGTGGGTGACGCAGTGCCGGCTGGAACAGCGCCGACTTTCATGCCTCGGCTTCCGCGTCCAGTGCGTCTTCCGTCCCGTGTTGACCTTCACAGGACTTGCGCCGGCAGACCGGCACGCGCTCCTCTTAGCGCTGCAGCGGTCTGGGCTGCCGGGGAAGGTGCAAGAAGCCCTCGTGCTTGGTGGCAGCGGTGATGGGCGATATGGCAGTGCTTCCAGTCTTCCCCTAGAGCCGGAGGGCAACCCGTACCTCCCGTGCAACACAACGCATCTTGTGGTACCTCGCGGCCAGCTTCTTTCCTCCCAAAAGGTTGCGGCGCTCGCCCAGCACCACTATAAGCACTCTTCGCGCCCACGACCGCACTCGTCGGCGCCCTTGACTTCGGCATCGGCATGCCGCCTCGTCGGGGTGGACTGGGTCTATCGATCCATTCAGCAGGCGCAGTGGCTGGATGCAGACCTCTTCACGCTGGCAATTCCGACTCCTGAGGCGTTCACCTTCGTCAAAACGGTCCGCGCAAACGTCGCACGCACGGCGGTACCACACAGCGGCCAAAATTCCCAGGAGAGCCTCTCAGTGCGGCTGCGCATCTCTCAACCTTCCTCGGCGTCAGCGACAGCGACAAACCTCGCTATGCAGACGCCGGCCTTGCGCCAACCGTCGCCATCTCGTTGTCGCTGCCCTCGCTTGCAGGATGCGATTGAAGGCGGCGTGGAGGGGGGTCTAGGGAAGCCGGCGGTGGGAGGAAGAGTAGTGGAAGACAGGGAGGAGGAGGAGGAGGCGGCCTCATCCCAGCAGCCCAACACAGACGTTGGACGCGCCAACGACACGGCTTCGCCACCCCCACCGCCCCACCGCGCGAGGGACGATGACGACGAGGAAGCCGGTGGCGAGTCCCCGTTGGCAGCAGCAGCGGTGCGGTCTGCACTGCAGGCAATTCACTCCACCTCTCCCCACCCCTCCTCTGCCCCGTCCCGCTCTGCGCGTTCGCCGTCGGCGACGGGAAAGCAAGAGGGCGGTGCACCCTACGCAAGGGACGATCTTGCCGTGACGCTGCACCACCACGCCGACCCACCATTGTCCTCCTACGCCTACCTCACCACTCAGTGCACACCAGGCTTTGAGAGCCTTCTAGGGGAACTGGAGGCTGCTCCGCCGGGAACGCTGTTCGGGGCGTCCGCGGTGCATGCCTCGCTTTATCCTCGCCTTCTGGCCTGTACCACAGCCAACGCATCCGCCGTCTCCGCTCCGTCTGGCGGCGATAGGGAGGGTCAAGTTCAACGAAGTGGATCGTGCTCGGCTACCGCGCCGCCCACCGGCGCCGATCTGTGCGTCGAGCAACGCGCGCTCCTCCGTCGCACCTCCGCGCAGCCGCACATGATCCATCAGCAGCAGCAACTGCTAGGCCGCACCATGTCAGATGAATCACAGGTTATTTTTTACCAGATGGCGCTCGACGAGGACGGTGGTATTGCCGCAGCCCCGCCAGCAGCTTTGCACAGCAACCCATATGCGATCACCGAAGCCGTAGAGGATAGGAGGAGAGCCAAGGCCGCCATGCCATCTGCCAGCTGCGTCGCTGGAGCAGTCACCCATGTTTACCCCCGCTCCGCCTCTACCTCGGCGGTGTTCCTGATTACGAAAGACGCGCTCAAGAGCGACTTTGACGCCTTTGTGGATGCCTTTCCGCACGTTCAACGCACAAGCAAGCCGGAGGAATGCACACACTTCATCACAGCAAAGCCGTCCAAGACGGAGCAGTTTCTGTGCTGCCTCGCCGCAGGTCGCTGGATACTGACGCCTGCGTACGTCACGGCGTGTGCGCAGGCCGGTTATCTCGTCAGCGAGGCGCCGTTTGAGTGGAGCGCCGAGGTAGCCGCGTCGCTGGGCTGCCGCTCCTCCGTTGCATCGCTTGCGCGTGGCTGTCGGGTGCAGCGCGAAGCGTCTCAGCTGCCGTTTGCGTCGTGGCAGGTGCGTGTGTGCTGCACTAACTCCGCCCGCACTGCAAGCTTCCTGCGAGTGCTTCGTAACGGCGGGTGCACGTCTCTCGAGGGTGCCACTGCCGCGGAGGTGATAGCGGCGTTCAAGAAGCGAGGCAGTGCGCCGCCGTCGTCAACCGAGCTCGTGCTCGCCGATGATGCCGTCTTCAGCGAGCGTGAGCTGGAGGACTTTGCATCCCGTCCCGCGTCCATCGCGTGCCCTATCATGCGTCTGGAGTACTTGGTTCAGTTTCTGTGCGCGCCAGACACGCCGCGGTCTGAGATGAACTTGCTGCACTGGGGACGGCCCCGAAAGCGCAGTCGGACGGAGGCAGCGGCAACCGAGTAGGCGTGCCTCAAGGAACGATAGAGAATAACGAAGGAAACGAAGGCAGCGGGCTTTTCTTCGTGCCGTGTCGCTCTTTTTCGTTTAGCTCTCCCTTTTCATCTTCTCACCGTGTCTGCCTTTCGCTCTATCCATACACACAGGCGGTGCATTGCTGTTGTGCGTGTGTGCGTCTGTGTGTACACGTGATTTGAACCGAGCCTCTCTTTATCTTCCTTCCTTATCCGTTTCGAGCCACGAAAAACGCGTGAGGCGCGCTTTCCGCTCGTGTACATATCGTAGTTAGATAACTTTCCATCTGGACGTCATGGTGCATGATCGCCGTTCACCCGGCTGTGACGCGGGGTGCGTGCGTGGCCTATTTCCGCTCCTTCTTTCCTTTCGAATGAAATAGGCGGGGAATGGCGGTGGTGGTGGCGAAGGGCCGCACCCGTATGCTGGGCGGAGCTGCATCGGGATTCACCGTGCAACGCGACTCCAGGGTCTCTTCCACTCCCCGTCCGCCATCACGACGGATTCCTTCGCCCCTCCGCTTTTTCACCGCCTCATCCTTTGTTTCCCTCTTCCTCCCGCGTTACATGCGGCTCCCGCGCTGCTTTCATCATCACCGTCGTTTTCCTTGTCTGGACGCTTCTCTGCTTGAGGAGCGCACACGCAATCGGCAAAGTAGGCGCGAAAAGAGGCGCTGGCACCAACAGACGCACGCACAGAGGGAGAGACGTACACAGGCGCAAACGCGTGCGGGCGGAAAAGCGAAGCACTTCCGAACAGGCGGTAGTGCGGAAAGACGAGGAAAAGGGATTTCTTACGGGCGCGGCGCTACCAAGCAGCAGCAG